>NC_092085.1:3955344-4255603 GCF_043229965.1 Drosophila suzukii
ACCGCGGTTTATTTCAATTTGAACTCCAGAATCGAACTAACTAAGTCTAAGCTCCGCTCTGCGCTCCAAAGCGCAGCGGAGACTTCGTGGAGGGAGCTAGGAACAGCGCAGGAGAGCGGGAGCGCGAGAGAGTGGGAGAGCGGTAGAGCGGTGCAGCTGGATAGCGGGACCGGTCCAGACTCGCCGGACAGTGGGCCTGAACACCGGGTATATATATCCTTTATTGGGTCCGAAATGAGATTTTCTCTGGTTTTTTTAACTTCTAAAATAAATTATATTAAGTGCAAGGAATAACAAATATAGTTTTTTTTTGTATGAAAAGCAATTGTTATTTTTCATTTTTTTTCTGCTTACGTACGTCGTACTAACGACCGTATATGGTCACAAACAATATTGTTTCTGAAAAAAATCATAGTAATGGTTTCAATTTTTATTTTTAAATAAAGTAAAAGTAGTAAGTAAACCACAAAGTTAGTTTGCTAAACTTAGTAAAATTGCGGTACTTCGTTTTATCCAATGGTCAGCTTTTTCAATGCCAGACTTTAAATCGACCGCTAGTACAAAAGAACCAGATCTTATAGGATAATAATAGGCGGGACACTGGTACACACCCCGAGACCGTTTTTTCAAATTGTCTACAGGTTTGAAGTGTATTACTGGAAGTGGGCAAATAAGCTCCATAGGAAGAGGATCCTGAAGGCATTGGTTCTTGCGTAACCATCCTGCACCCTCCAAAAATAAATTTCGAATGTAAACACCACCTCCTTCTCTTATTATACGAGCTGCGGCCGAATCTTCCTCAACAAACACATAGAACTCCCAGGACAATTCATCAATTGGTGTCTTGGTAGCTCGGGCAGAAGTTTGTAATACTGCAGTAACAAATCCGGTAGGAAATGTATAAGCAGCAAGCCAAAATAATGTTGGCGAGCGAAGTGTTTTTGCCCAACCATTAAAGTGTGCTACACGAAGTATTAGGTCACGAGCCCAAGCAGCTAAGGGTTTCAGCGAATTATAAGCTATAAAAAAATGAATTTTTATATTAATGTAGTTCTTAAACTATTTATTTACCTTTCAACCATTGTAAGGGTACCCGCCCTTCAGAAACCGCCACATAGATATCCTCCAAGTCCGAGCTCATTACGACCAGTCCCTGTATTCCTCGTCTTAAGTCGCGCAAATGATTACACATTTCCACAAGAAGTTTATTATAGCGTTCAATTTCTTGAAGTAATACAACTTCCAAAGGAGTTCGATTGATTCCAATGATTTTCGCAGTTTGTTCATAATTTATTTCTTCCGGGGTACTCATCAATATTTCTTTAGCTAAGTCAAATACTTTTGACTCTGTGTTTTCAGTACCACCCATGCTGTTAGTCTGAACTTGCATGGACAGTAAAGTCTCAAAAAGCATTCTGGTTTCACCTATAAGTGAAGCTATATCAGCATTTGAGTGTTGACCAAAAGCATCAGGCTTATCAAAATTAGGAAACATTTGTATTTGGTCTAAATATGATTGAACATCACCATCATCGGGAATAAAGTAATTTGGAAGGGATGATAGCCTTAGGGTTAAAAAAAAATTGTTAATTTTACCTTGTTTAAGAAGTTATAAAGGCCTGATTCGATTTTAATAGTTTGATTTTAAGGATAAAGTTAGTGCGTTTAAAAGTAAATCGTTTTGGCAACCAAAAGATTTTGTCTATTCTAATAGGGTGTTTCGTCAAAAAGTAACAACCAAATAATTTAATTTCATATTTATTTGTTTATTACTACATTTTCAAACACTCGTCGAACATTCGAAAAACTTTGCTCTTATTTTATCCACAGGGTTCCTTTTGGAAAAACTCCAAACATTCTACTTATCGTATTAAGCCGTGTGTTATCTATGAAATCAAGTGTTTACAGGCCGCATCTGAAGTGCAAACTTCTCGCACGCTAAACGCACAAAAGTATTTCAATCTTGATGTGGGAAACCACTGCGGAAATCTTATGTATATTCTATAACTAAACTGGTGGTGGCAAAATACTTTTCGGAGTATCAAACAATGTTTTGGGACAGGAATAGAAAAAAAACAAATTCGTGTAGAAATAAAAACCAAAACAAAAAAAAAATTTAGTTACCTAAATTTTCTTGTCTGCAAAGCTTGGTCACAAAAATATTGGTTTATATAGGTTATTAAAAGTCGTCGGTCCCAATCGTCGGTGACATGTCCTCCATAATTTACTCCTGCTATGAGGTACTTCAAAGCCCCCCAAGGAGTCTCTTCATACTCATTTAGGTATAATAGTAACAGAACTTCGGATACTTCGAAATCAGAATCATTAAAACTATAAATAACATTCCAACCGAGTTGTAAAAACTTTTTACGCTCAAGGAGAATTGTATGAAAAAAACAAAGTGCAAATAAAAGTTTTTTATACTTGCTCGAATCATTGCAAACATCCATATTAACCTCATTTATGTTATTATAAAGACGTTTCATGTTGGACTTGATTCCTCGAGGAGGTTCAGTGGTCATCTTAATACTTGTTTGCAAAATGGATATTGGAAAGTCAGGATGAGGGCTAGAGCTAAGCCACAAACGAAATTTTTTGTGTAATTTCATGGATTGCATTGTAGCTATCATCTTATCAAGAGTTGGCATCCAGCTAAGAGATAAATGACAATTCGCTAAAAACACCCAATTTCCATCCTTGATCCCATCCATTATAAGCTTTGTCGCAATAGGAGCTTGTCCTTGCCCTAAGCTTAGTGAGTACATTCGCTGTGCCATTTTAGCAGATTCTGACAATGTTAAAAGTGATTGTGCAGGATCAACACCTGGTGACAACACAAATATAAGTGGTGTCTGAGATATCGATTCCTCAAAAGTCGCCTTAAGGTCAAGAACGGGTGGATCCACATATCTTGGCCCAAGTTTTGTAATTATAAATTGCGTCATGCAAAACGAAACTCTATCTGGTCTTAATGAACGTAAAACGCAAACTTTTTGAAAATCTGTTAACTTATCATTCCATTCTCCAACGAGATCCTCTTGCTCTGGAAATGTTGTAGCATACCAACCTAAAAATTTTTTGATTAATGACACTATTGTATTCTTATTTCTGCCAAAATTACCATTCCAAGCCTTGTAATTTTGTTCAAAAGAGTCTATTATGCCATGAAAGCCTGCCACTTTATCCAATTCTGTAATATTATCCCAGTTTTGTTCACTTATCCACCCTATATTTAAAATGTTATCAAAGTATTTGAGGCATTCTAGTTATTTACTTACATGGAGCCGGATTTGGGGCCTGTCCTTGCTTATCTAATACTATACCTCCTTTTAGGATAAAATCATACTCTTCTTCCACCAGCTTTCCAGCATTTGATAGAATTTTTGCAGTCATATGTATCGAAAATAGTAGCTTGTGTCGCTCAAAAAGTCCACGGCAGGTGTTTCGGTACACGGAATATGTATGGTATTCATTGATATTTTGAATTCTTTCATGAACCAATTGATTACGAGGACTACGTTCAATAGACTGCGTAAACAATAATATGTAAGCTGCCAAAGAAAAAACATACATTGGATCAATTTTGGACATGTCCATTAAAACAAAGAATAATATAGATGCTCGTTCCGATGCTGGTTTGTATTCCTGACGCGCAGCATCGATTTCTACTTCAGTAATCTCAGCAATGCTAAGTGATTCTTTAACTAGCACTGATGTTTGACGTGATTTTTGTAGTGTGGAGAATAGCTCATCATCATCTAATAAAGATCCACGACTTTCATTAAGAAGTCGAAGAATTTCATTATCAAGATCAATTAAAGTTCGTTTGTTTCGAGCTATTGTCATTGTCAGTTCGTCTTTTTGTTCTTCAAGAGCAGGCTTTTCCTTGCGAACAATAATTCCAAGAAGTTGGGCTTCGAGACCATCTTGTTTTAAAGCAAAATTTACGATTGTAGTTTTTGATGAGATTTCAGGTGGGTAGTGTGGATTTGCAATCTTTGTAGTAATGTAAAATCTGAATAAATTGTGGTAAGTTATATATTTGTCGTTAAATTTAATTAATTTTTCACCACCCTGAATTGTAAAGCTCTGTCGGAGGATTGGATTAATAGCCTGATCCAAGTGTTCCCCAACGTTTTGCAATAACACTGGAAATCCTTCCTTTAAAGCACGTTCTAATTGGCGTAGGTAATCCATCATACCGAAATCAATAGTCATCAATTGATTCCGTTCTTCCATATTTTTAATCCAGTTATTAGCTTGCATTTGCGGGTCGATAATAAGGGGCCACCTACTACCTTGAGTAACTATAACACCGTTTTCCGTACTTAAATCATCAGCTGGTAAGCCTTGAATATTCCATTCTCGTATTGAAACAGCATCAACTAGAAAATTTGTCATTCTCAGCTCGGTTGTCGCTGGTATTAAAAGATCTTTTATTAATAAAGACCATTTTGCTACTAGTTCCTCGCGATACTTGGTGTCAAAAGCACCCAAATACGACATGAACGCAACAGAGAGTAAGCAGTCACCGGGAAGTTTCTCAAAAGATAGGTCTAACTGAGCCACCGTTTCAATCCACCTTTCCCTTTCTCCAGAAAGGGACTCCACTAAGATGATAGCCCTTTCCAATTGTTTTCTAAGGCGTTCCTCTTTTGCTCGTAGTTCATTAAGAAGATCCGATTTTTCGCTGAGCTGGCGGTAAAGTTCTTCAATAACTGCTTGTAATTCTTCAAGTTTTTTTTTTGCGGCGGCCAATGCGGCTTGCTTTTCTTCAAGAGATTTCATAGCATTATCCAATTTTTCTTGCTTCGGAGCGACAATTCTGTAAACTTTTCCGTAGTTTTCTATTGCCATTATCCATTGCATTAATGATTTACATGCAAGTGACACAACAGCCACTTTATCAGGCTCTAATTCCGGATTCTTTGTATACATTGCAATCCGTTTCAGAGTTTTATCAGAAATATGATCACGATCAAAGTTTTTCAAGTCATTCAAAAATGTTGATTCACTTAAAACTTTCTTGGCATTTTCCCAGGTTGGTTCTTTCCCCAGCAAAATTAAAACAGCTTCCATAACCTTTTCTATTTTCATTGGTGGACGTCCATATGACTTTACTTCGGAAATATCTTTTTTATTTAATGCATCCAATGCTTTTACAGCAGCATCAATCATAGGCATAACTACCTCCAAGTCTGCCCGAGCTGTAGCAGCTAGGTCAAGGCAAATTACTTCTTCCCGTTTAATGATCACGGCTTCAGCATCAACCTTCTCCTTTTGTTCCGTTGCTTCAGACTTTTGAATTTCAATCATAGATATAAAGTCTTCACATTCTCTAGCAAGTATTTTAACCTGTTCAGAGCTTATTTTTAGTTCCTCGGACATTAAAGATACTTTTTCCTGGGTTTCAGAAATTTTTGAGAGCCCATTTCGTAATCTATTGGCAGCAGAAGAAACTTCTAAACGTTTTTTTTCTAATAGTTTTTTAAATCCACTAACAAGTTGCAAATAATTTGGTGAGGTGACGTAGTTAAATCGTTTTACTTCCAAAAACATAATATCCGACATTTTAGCCACACTTGAGTGAATTACTGAAAATGCATAAGCAATATCCCGTTGGAGAAGATTTTCAGTTGTCATAACCAAACTGTCCCGGTGTTTCTCGTCCTCTTTTCCGGGGACCACAACATTTAGTTGGAATCCGATTAAAAAATGGGAAGCAACTTCTAAAAGAGCTTCTTGTGGCCAAAGTCTAAACCAATTTGGAGTTGTCGAACTCAACAAAGCTGGATATTGTCTAATATAGCTCCGAAAGTTCTCTCCAATAGGGCTGAAGCACAGGGCTACATGCATAGAGTCACGAACATTCAGCATGAAAAACGAATAAAGCGCTTCTGTTGTTAACAGTATGCCCGCTTTTTTTGCTGGACGTTCAAGTTCAGTCTTAAGTTCGTCAAATTCATCCGATTTAAAAAGGTTTATTTCTCCAGTACTTAACATATTGTTTATTATTTCCAAAAATGAAACTTCAGCTATTTGCTCACTACTAAAAATAAAAATGCTTAGCCTTTGCTTAATTCCAGTGACTTTATATAAGTTCTTTAAGTCTTCTCGTAAATCTCCTGTTTTATATTTCTTGGTAACTTCAATTTGAAAAATTCCCATTTCCAATATAAATGCAGCTAACTTGGTTAATACTTGCCGGCCTGATCCACCTATACCCATATTTAAAATGTGTCCACGCGGCTGGGAAATCACCCGTAGTATTCGAACGACATGCTCAATAGCTTCTTTAAAAAATACTAGGTTCATTCGTGTCATCCCCGGAAAGTTGTTATATTCTTCAAGTTGATTTTTCATATAAGTTCTTAGGAAATCTATTTGGAGGTCTTCATAAAATCCTTGAGGGTGCGCAAAGTCACCGAAAAATGGTGGAAGCTTTGATGGACACAGACTATGAAAAGTAACTTCAAAATGTTTGCCTAGAGTATCATTAATTGTGTTTAAAAACCATAGCTGATCTGCGTCATCAACCAAACGATCGCTAAATACTCGAAAACACTCATGAATCCACAATCGTAAAAACAAATTCTTTTTTGTTTGAAGCTCATGTGCACTTCTTAAAAGCCCTTGAAAGACTTTCGAAATATCTCGAAGATTAAAAAGGTAATGAGATTTATTTGGCGTTGGCAACATTTTCCCAATTATAGATATATACAAGTTAATGGTACATAGTGTAACAGGTAAAGAAATCTCACGAACTTCATTAGGAAAAGACTCTAGCTTCTGACAGAGCATCGTACCGAATATTCGAACGATTGTCTCCTGTGTAGGAAATGTTAAATTTAATAAAACAAATCGACTTTGAGTACGAGTCGAAATTGTTTGTCTACCACCACCCGGCGGACCCATGGCAGCCATTAATAACGTGTTCTGCACGTATATTTTTTGTTGTGTTTTTCTATTAAACCAATATTTGTAATCAATCCACTGGCGTATTAGTTCCAATGGTGGCTGCGAGCCATAAACGTCTTTTGCGGGCATATTAAAGTCGTCCATGAAACATATCATTCTTTTACCCCCAATGGGAACAAACTGTGTTTTTGTTCTTTTCTCAGTACGATTTTCGATTGATTCTTGTAAGCCGGCGGCTGTAGTCTGTGCTGACATGTTCACGGCTAATATGCAAAATTTATTTCTATCACAGGCTTCCATAACACTTACAGCGGTTGATGTTTTCCCAGTCCCAACATTTCCAACAAGCATGACAGGGTACTCTTCAGCAAGTAGTTTTGAGACTACATATTGGTAGCGCACAGTGTCACCAGTAGGAACAATAATTTTATAAAATGGAGATCTAAAATAAATAACTAAATTAAATAAAATCGAACTGACAAGCAACCAATACTCACTCATAATCATATCTCCAGCTACTCAAAAGCTTGCTGTCCCAAGGCATAAACGTTCGCTCATTCGGATCGACAAAATAATCATATACAGTGTCTTTTATTGGAAAGCAACTTTCAATTTCACGTATGAAGCTATCAAGCCTTTGTCGACTGTCTTCATCGACACTGGAACAAATTGACCATACTAAAGAAAACATAAACCACAACTTAGTCATTTCTTCAAGTAGTTCTAGGTTCAGTGTATGTATACCATTTTGCTTTGTGCCAAATATTTCAAGCAATTTACACATAGACATAACTCCATTTAATTCATTTGTCTTCACTGGCTCTTTGCAACGAGTTCTCTTAAAGTCAAGTATTTTTGGCACCATATGTTCAAAATGATTTCGTAAAAAATCGCCAAACTCTTTTACTTTTAGGTGCTGCAACCACGAGTTTACATAAGGTTTCCACCCCCAATCGTTGTAGTCGTTATATACCATACCACATCGGGAGACCGTAGCTGGTGATGCAACAGCTAGGTCACCTACTTCGAATAATAGCGATACCTGAGCAGGCATGGTTATTCGTTCACTATTTACAAGCGTAAGAAGTTTGTTGTCATCCATTACTGAATTCATATTTTCAATCCATACTGCATCCACAGGTCCGTCAAATAGTAACCATTTCTGAATAGGATCTTCATCCGCACATATAATTCGCATAATGCTGCTTAAAACCCCATCAAGCCATTCCCCTGTGGACAAATTGTATTCCCCATAGAGCTCCGCCAGATTCAAAGCTTTTGGGTTTACGGGATATACAGTTACAGCCTCCCAACCAGAGAAGCGTTGGCTATTCATTCGGCAAAAGGCACTCTGTAGTATTCGCCAAGTAACTGATTTGGCCGTACCAGTATCGCCTATAATCATAACTGAGTGCCTAGAGTTCTTTGTTTCAAAAAGCTCAATTACTTTTTTTACAGCTATATTAATTGGTTGAAGTCCAGCCTCCATAAATTCGTCATAAATTGCAATATTAAACTCACTATAATCAATAGTCGGTAGATTAACTCCAGGAAATATATCCGACATAATGCCATTAAATAGTGGTAAATCATTTGCTGTTAATCGAGCTACATTCATATCTTTCATTGCTAAATATACAATTTCGTCTTCTATGGTATTTGGAAGCTGGCGTCGCTTACGTCCTGCATAGCGGAGCAGGGCCACCATAGAACGAAGACCAAAATCATAATGATATTGTTTTGAAAGTTGCTGCTTTGCTAGCTCATATAAAGTATAGACCTTTCGAGCTAAATTTCTTGTGTTTGTGAATCCGTCCGAAAAAAGTAAATTTTCGGCAATTATAATATTATCGGGTACCATCATTGATATTGGTCGAAACATTGATTTTAAATTGTCAGGAAGTTCCGTTCTTCCGGCGTACCCAGGGTTCATAGTAATAAACAGACCCACTGTGTGCTTTAACTTTATCATTTGACCTTCAAACATAAACTCGGAAATCTTTGCAGAAAGTGCTGCCATGATAGACATTATTTGTTGGGCAACAACAGATAGTACTTCAATATTTATGCGATTAAATTCATCAAAACATCCCCAGCAACCACTTTGAGCCAATCCAGAAAAATTTTTACCAATACTTTTGTAGTCTAGCCCTTCTGAACAATTGGTAACAATAACCCACATTCCTAAAGCCTTACCTAAATCTTTTACTGTTTCAGTTTTTCCTGTACCAGCCGGTCCCTTAGGACTACCACCTCGATGCAAATGCAACGCAGTAGTTAAAGTTATATAACATCGGTCCGTCAAAGGGGTAATAACTAATCGTCCAGAGTTACCTGTATATTCATAACCATACCAGTGTTCTGTATTTGTCTGTCTTATCACACAAAGTTCTGATTCGCGGTGCCAATAAAATCTTAATTGCGAAAACCATTCGAAATGACCTGTATCCTTGCAATTCGATTTATACATTCTCTCGATTACATCACGTCCATGAATTTCAAGCGTAATGAGAGTATTTACTTTCAGGCGCATTATTTTAGTAAGTTCTTTTCGACTCATTTCAGATAATTTTAAGAGAACTTTTATTTGTTTTTTTTTTAGCTTACGAAGAGGTTTTTTTTGATCAACCATACTGCAATGAATCAAACTACGGGTGCACTCCGTTGTCCACTGTATTTGTGCTGTGGTAAGCACCATTTGCCCAGGCCAAAGCGATATCCATTTTTCGCGGTTTCCAATAAGCTTTTTAAGAGATCCGCGTGTTAGCTTAAGGCGTTCCCTCATAACAGTAAACATGTACTCTTCGACTTGTCGTAGCCAACGCTCTGAAGGCCCATCAATATAAAGAACCTGTATGAACTCTACATATTCTCCATCATCTGAATGCATTCCAGAAGCCTGCCATCGACTCAACGTTTTTCCGACGCGCTTTAGCTCTAGTTTATATAAATTGTCAAATAACTTCTTTAGATGAGTTTGGACTAAATCAGGTCTTTTTGCATTTCCTAAAATTTCTAATAAGTCATCATTAGAAATAAAATAAAATCTTGGAAATAGTTGGCGCTTAGCTTCAAGATATATTTCTAAGGCTCGTTGAATTAGTTCTAATCTTTCGTCCATACGGTTAAAACGATTTAATAGAAAAGGAGGAGTGCGTAAGTGAGTTGCTTTCACGGCGGTCTTAGCCTGGAACATTTTACTAGATATGGTTCTAAACTCTTCAGTTATTGTCGCAAATCTTTTGGCCTCTTCTGGAAGCTGCTTTCGTATATCGTCCCCTTGAAATATATTTTCTAAGTAGAGCCACTGCCGTTGAACAGTTAAACCCTTTTCAAGAGTCTCGCTTATATATGAAAGTGTTTTTTCCCAATAATCCACAATATCAATAAATGGCTCAACATAACGTGTAGCTTTCATGGCCGATATTTGTACCATATGTTCTTCAAGCAGCAGAAAGCAGTCCTCGACGTTCTTGACTCGATAAATGCCATCGTGATAAAAAGCCATTTCGAATCCCTGTTTTTTCCAAATGGTAGCTATATTTTTAATAGAATTTTCTATTTGCAGCTCCATAGTAGCTGAATTGGAAATATCTTGAATGTCTTCAGAAAACGACTGAAAGTCTAGATTAATTATCAGCTCCAGCGTAAAATTCTTAGAGTTTTCGTCAAAATTTCTGAAAATGTACGGACAAATACCGTTTTAGAAACATCGCTTTTGGTTTGGCCTATTGGAATTAAATTACATTTATAGAAGAACTATATAAGTTGTTTTTTAAATTCGGTACTATATTTGATTGAGACCAATGTTACTATAAGTAATATATCGGATCGGATATAAATTGTGCTTTTGGTAGTTGTTCAGTCCCATGGTAATTGATAAGCTATACAGCTAATAAAGTGAACGGTTGTGTTCTTTTTCTGCGCTCCGTACCTGCACAGAGAAAAAAACGGAACAATACCCGTTTGATCTTGTCTCCTCAATTTTCACATATCACCTTTTACATATCAAATTGATACGAATTCATATCAATATGATACGGATTCATATCAACATTTTTAATTGATATGATTTTGCATCATTTTAATATAAATGCGTATTAATTTGATATGTTTTTCATATCAAACGTAACATCGAAAAGTCTTCGAAAAACAAGTATGACTGTGCTACTGTGCTACTGGTACTAAGGATATTTTCTTGACTGAATTGACGCGGTCACTCTAACATTTGACGAAAAATTAAAGTGTACAAAAGTGAAACCTTTACATATGTTGTTTATTTTTATTTGCAAATGGTAAGTATCTTATTTTCAATTGTAATTACTTGATGTTTGTCTAATTCTAATATATTTATTTCTTAGACACTGTAACGATGCCGAGCTGGGAAAGTTGGCGTCCACCACTGCGCTGGGAAACATCTATCGAGGACAGAAGAAGGACTTCCTGGCGCTGATGCAAAGCTATAGGAGGCATCCGAGTACAGCGTGATCGGTGATTTATTGCTTAGTCCTGAAATTTTTTCATAATTGATCCGAAATATATAAAAAATAAATATTTACAGCGATCTTATGGGTTTTTAATATTTATTTGTTTATAAGATGCAATAAAGTAAAAACAAAACTTATTAATATTGATGTTACAAACATATCAATCTGATATGAAAGTATATCAGTTTGATATGAAAGCATATCAGTTTGATATAAATGTATATCAGATTGATATGAAAGCATATCAGTTTGAAATTAAAGCACATCAGTTAGATATTAAAAAATACCACAATTTGGTCACAACTTTGATATGTGCGCATATCAATCTGGGATGAAAAATACCAAATTGACATGTTCGAAAATATCAATTTCATATGTTCGAACATACGAATATGATATGGCAACATAACGGATCAAAATTGATATGCAAAAATACCCGACTGATGACCAGTTTTAGTATTTTATTTTCTCTGTGTGGCAATGCTACGAGACTACGGGCTTCAGCGAGCGGAACTTATCGCCCCTTCTCCTCTCTATTTGGTCGACCTTAATTATTATTAACTAGACAATTCAAGTTGGATTGTTATCTTTGACTTCAGTCGTTTAACTACTGACAAGAGCCCCTCGACCTACCATGGCTGTGTACATCGACATATCGTCACAGATAAATATGGTGGCTCGTGAGAGAACTCTTTCTTGAAGTTAATAATCATAATTACTCTATTTAACCCATATTCAGATCGTCTGACAGTTTAAGCAGCGCTTCTCTCATCCATACGACAAATGTAAGCTATCCAACTTAACTCAGTTATATTGCAATTATATTGCCTGCTAAAATAAACAAACCAATAGTAAAGTAAACACAAGCTTCCGATCGAAGAACAAACTCTTTCGTTCGAAGCCTACAGCATTGCGTTTTAAGTTCAGCTCATAATGCGTTCCGATTTTCTATCAATTTGGACCGGTCAGCATAATTTTGGTTTTCACAACGAGATGCGACAGTTTCACCATTAGCTTTTATTTTAAACAAAAACTAAAGTTATAGAAGCTTAAGAAAGAAAAGCATCTGGCCGAGGTTAAATGGATAAGTTTTTAGAATTAATTAATTAAGTCTATTTCGGATCGGTCATTCCTAATAATAAAAATTAAAAGTGTTTTTATGTATTAGTGAGTTTGTGTATTAAGGTCAATCACAAAGAAAATAAAATTTAAAAATAAAGAATATATTTTATTAAATTAACGACAACGAATAAAATTAATTGATGCCCAACGTGGGGCTGCTTCCTCAAAAGTTCTAAAAATAACAATTAAATTGAAAATAAAACTTTAATTTAAAAACGGAAATCGCGCAGCCAAGAACTCAAATTTTGTGTGTAAGAATTAAAACATCTACCAACGACACAAAACAAAGACTCAGTGGAAAACATCAAGAACACTATTAAAGCTAAACAAATTCGAAACCGCAAAAAAGGAAGGAAGGGATGTAGGGCATTCCCCTACCAACACTGGGAAGAATTTTTCACTATCAACAAGAAGGAAGATCATCTCACAAGCTGAAGGAAGACGAGGATAAATAAAATGTATATTACACAGAGTCTTTAAAAATAAAATATTATATTCAAGACAAAAAATTTGATAAAAAACATTGAGAATTTTAATATCTTTACAATTAATCTGAAAAATTTAATAAATAGTTTCGGGGAATTAAATTTAACAATGGCAGCTGGAGGTTCAACTAATTTTTCTGCAGTTGGCTTAGCCACAGCCAGTAACTTAACAGTGGAATTAATTAAAAGATTTATTAGTGTTCAATTGAGGGAAGTAAGCAAAAGAGTCGATGGTTTAGAAGAAAAGTTAACGTCAGATGCAAACATAGTAGAGGACTATAACATTGAAGAAGAATATGAAACCACTCTTGAAGTAATTAAATCATCATTGAAGTTCACCGGGCAAAAACTACAATGAACCTTTACAAAATTCAGAGTCAGCAGTATTTTGTTAAGTTAACAATTTTACGAAACAAAATCATGGGAGCAGCTCACGACGCTCTAACCAATCATGGCGCTGTTCTAAATTTTCAAGCAATCGTATCTAGATTGGACTTTATATACAATTATAAACGACCAATCCATGTTCTTGAGTATCCTTAGACAGTCAATAAAAAATGACCTTACAGATAAACCGAATCTATATTGACATACGGAATGGACAACGTAGTTACCAAGGAAACCAGCAAAACAATAAGGAGCAATGCTCTACGATTTTCTCATTAAATCCACCGGACTCGGCAAAGGTCTAGGAATTGGAATAAAACAATTTCCGTGCTCAATTCGTAAACAGTTATTATGGTTTTACAAATGAAAATAAAAAATAAAAGAACGCTATAGTCGAGTACCTTGACTATCAGATACCCGTTACTCAGCTAAAGGGACCAAAGGAAATGAAGACATGCAAGCAGTAAAGCGTGATTGAAATGCGCCACAGATTTAAGCGTTATGGGCGTCCATTCGGATGTGGTAAATATTTTTTTGGATCAATCGAAAGGTACTAACGAGACCAATATCTTAAGTTAACATTTTTTATCTAACATGAAAATTCTTGGCGCCACAGGTTTAGGCGGTTAGTGGGCGTTATAGTGGGCGTGGCATATTCGCGTAACAAGCTTGCTAATTTAAATCTGAGATCCCAACTCTCTATCTTTGATAGTTTCCGAGATATCCAATTCAGATACAATTTTTATTCTAGCATAAAAACTGTAGGAGCCACAGTTTTGGACGGTTTGTTGGCGTTAGAGTGGTCGTGGCACCCTGCTGCCACCGGTTCAGATTTGACTTGCAATCGCCCTTTACTTTGGATGATGATGAAGAAGGTCTTGAAGCTCTTGACACCAGCTTCCACACATATGGGGTGCCCCAGGAGGAATGAATTGCCAGTTGAGCTGCTGATGACTATATGCATCAGTTACAGACTGCAGAAAGCCTCGGGAAAGCACGGTCTGGATACAAAACGAGCGTAGGCAGCTAGAAATTTATCAGTCGTTAAGTCGGATGTAGGCTCTAGGTGGATGGCCTTTTTAGAATAACAGACGAAAGCTAACATATACCATTTGGTGATGAGACAAGCTCTTCCGGTTTAATTTTTTTTTTATCAACGTGAACGGACGGTTCCGCTTTTTCGGAAAACTTCGCATCGTCTGTAGTCTATATTTTTTGATAACGCAGACCTTGCAGGAGTTAATCACTCCCTTCTCCAAGTTCTTTATTCTTGGAACCAAGCATCTGGACCGGGTGAGACGTACCACTAATGTAATGTAAGTGAACCACATGCTCTGATTAGCCTTTTCTGGTCTAGAAAGGGGTTCTGGGACAGAACCGAACTTACGGCGGGCACAGTACGCTTCTGACTCAAGCAGCGGTATTCTTCAGAAAAATATCTGCAGCGGCAGCATCCTGGGCCACTAGAAGGACCCGTGAAACCGGTGTTTGCTTTCGACATCGCTGGACAAATCGGTGGACAAAAATCTCCAGGAAATCTTCTGTCGGCATAGACGCCACATGGGTTTGTCGGCATGCTTTTGACCTCGGTCACCGGCAAGTCTCTTCCTTGGCTAGGCCATTGATTGCGTGGCCGTTGCAGCCAAGACTATGAAGGGGAACTCCTCGACTAGCCAAATCAGCTGGATTATGTTCGAATTGAACGTGCGACCAATTGGCTGCCTCTGTGGATTCGGTATCTTCGTCACCCTGTTGGCAACGAACGTTGTTCAATGACACTCTGGTTTGGCTAAGCATGGTAGTGGAATCGGTTCAACAATGGAGTTGAAGTCAGCCTCGGCATATTAGGAAGGATGGCTTCTGCCATCTCCGACAACAGTAGAGTTCCTCACAGCTCCAGCCTAGGAAGGGATACCGTTTGTCGGCATGCTTTTGACCTCGGTTACCGGCAAGTCTGTTCCTTGGCTAGGCCATTGATTGCGTGGCCGTTGCAGCCAAGACTATGAAGGGGAACTCCTCGACTAGCCAAATCAGCTGGATTATGTTCGAATTGAACGTGTGACCAATTGGCTGCCTCTGTAAAATCGGTGATCTTCATCACCCTGTTGGCAACGAACGTTGTCCAATGACACTCTGGTTTGGCTAAACATGGTAGTGGAATCGGTTCAACAATGGAGTTGAGGTCAGCCTCGGCATATTAGGAAGGATGGCTTCTGCCATCTCCGACAACAGTAGAGCTCCTCACAGCTCCAGCCTAGGAAGGGATACCGTTTTGACTGGCGCTACACGCGTCTAGGCCGTGAGCAAGGCCCATCTCTACGCGCCCAAAGATCACAGCTCCGTATGCTTTTTACGAGTCATACAGAATCCGTTATTCTCTACGGAACTCTGGACGGATGAAAATCCAGCTCGGCATTCTGACGTGGTCTAGGATCGAATAGCTCTGGAGAAAGCAGTTCCACCTTTGGCACAGCTCAGTTGGATGTTTATCGACCCAACCTAGATCCAGAAGCAAATCTCTTGCATACAGATATCGGCACTCAAAACAAATGGAGCGAGACAGCCTGATGGGTCAAACAGCTCGGAAATTTGGGAAAGGACCTGGCGTTTCGTGGGGGAGATTTCCGTCGGTAAATATGGTGGGACGAAGAAAAAGTCATCGGACGCCGCCTCCCATCGTACGTCGAGAGTTTTGGCTGTGCTCTCAGTGTCGATCTCGAGGAAATCTGTTATCAGAAGATGATTGCTTTGGATATGAGCTAATATTCCTTTGTGGTTTGGGGTCCGTTTTCTCAACGGAAAGCCCGCGGAAAGTAGAGAACTTTGTAGCTCGCGAGCATTGAGCCTAGCGTCCTCGGCGGAGTCAGCTCCCGAAAGGACATCGTCTACATACTTATGATTTCGAATGACGTTGCTCGCTCTTGGATGGCTGAGCTGCACGTCAGTTGCCAGCTTTTGCAGGACTCGAATGGCCAGGAATGGCGTGCCATTGACTCCAAAATTGCCTTCTGTAATTCGAAATATCGAATGTGCCCCTCGCTGTTGCGGAATAAGATGAGCTGGAACGGGGAATGCTTCGGATCTACCCAGATCTGTCGATACATTTTCTCGATATCGGCACTGTAGACGTATCGGAAATATCGCCACTTCAGGATCTGGATAGTTAGATCGGACTGTAAGACTGAGCCAGCATGAAGGATATCATTTAAGCTGACCCCAATCTCTGTAGGGCTGGAGGCACTGAAAGCCACACGCAGCTTGGTGGTTGTATTTTCGGGCTTGAGCACGGCATGATGCGGAAGAGTTCTGGCTGTACTTTCAGTGTCGATTTCGATGAAGTCTGTAGTCAAAAATAATCGCTTTGGATATAAGCTAAGATTTCTTTGTGGTTGGAGTTCCATTTTCTTAATAGAAAGCCCGCGGAATCTATATATCTTTGTAGCTCGCGATCAATGAGCTTAACGTCCTCTACGGAGTATGGACATCGTCTACATACATGTGATTGCGAATGACGTTCGCTATTGAATGGCTGAGCTGCACCTCAGTTGCCAGCTGTTGCAGGACTCGAAAACAGTCGGTAGGGAACGAGCCTCTGGCCGAGCCATCCAGAGCTACGCTTTATTTTGTATAAAAAAAGAGATCAAAAAATAAAAGGAAAGAGAAAATACGATTTTAATGGTTTCATTTTATGTTCCAAAACTACGAAACAATCATTGCAATCGCAACAAAGAAATTCATGTGAATTTCATTATAAGCTGGTTTAGTTGGCCCTTAAATTTTTGCAATACAATTTTACAAAATTTGTTACTTAAAAACAAGGAAGAACGCTGTAGTCCACTATCAGGTACCCGTTATTCAGCTAAAGGGATAAAAGGGAAATGGAGATATGCAAGCAGCAAAGCGAGACTGAAATGTGCCACCTACCCCTGATCTCAATATATGGTTATGTGGGCGGTAGACAGATTTAAGAGTTATGGGCGTTAGGGCGTGGGAAACTTTTTTTTTCGATCAATCGATAGGTATTGACGAGACTAATACATTTCAGTTAAAATTTTTTATTTAGCATAAAAATTGTGAGCGCCACAGTACTATGGGGACTTTGTCCTGTTTATTAATGTTATCGAATTAAGAACAGATCAAAATGTCATGTTACATAAAAGAAGTTTTCATTTAACAGCCCACTAATAAAATAACAGCTGCAAGCGGAAAGCACATGTTTACGTTGGGCCTAATTTTCGAGTGAAGAGTGAAATGCATATCTTTTTAACGACAGCTCGGAAATCCTTGAAATTCGAAATGAATATTTACTCGTCTGGTTGTACTATGTGTTATTTGTTAGTAAAACTGTTTTTTGTGTGTGTATTTTTCAAACAATTTAAAAATTTAGCGAGTGTAGTCTTCGTATAACTTTTGGAACAAAATTTCAACTTTAAAGAGAGAGTTTACAATAAATGTTGAAATATGTTGAGTAAGTGTCCTAGGCCATGTTGTAGACTGATCAGTTCCTATTTAAAAGAATCTAGTCTCAAACTGCGCTTTTTCCGACTTTTCGCGAAAATTAAATTTGTAGGTAGCAACCTCTCGATTCGCAATGCGCCCCTATTAGATGTTTGGCGCAAGCAAAAGTGCGGCGGTGACAAGCAGAATGCCGTATTCTCTTTTATTTGTCAGCACATTAACGACAGTTTCTTTCAAATTAATGAAACTCGTCTAAAGGAGAAAGCACGAATGTTTACTGTAAATTTATTTATTTTTATGGCGAAAATGCCATAGAAAAATGGACAAGTTCATAGTAAAATATTCAAATTGGATGAAAGGCAATCTAAGGTTAGGTTTAATTGGAAACGAAAGCAAAAATTACAATCTCTTTAAAAGGTAGAAGCCCTCTCAACGGCGCAGAAACATAAATAGCTTCTCGCAGACGGGGGCTCATCGATCTAGCTGCTGTACTAAAAGTACTTGCCTTTAGTCCAACAAAAGCAACAACTATTAGGAAACCTATTTCCGTTCTACCGCTGAGGAGGCTTTGGCTTTAATACTTGATCAAAATTTCCCAAAAGATCAATATTGTGCAATTCGGCAGCACGCAAAGTCCAGGAATGCAGACACTTATAGACACTATAAGATGGTAGCGGAAAAGAAAAAGCATTGCCGACCCGAGAGGAGACTATTGCAACGTCTAAGAAAAACCAGCAAACAACCCTCTCATCGGCCGAATTAATATTAAGCTATGGGTTTGATGGCAGCACGGACAAGCAAATTACAACCACGCATACAGTAACGGCCAGCCTAATAACGACGATTCATCACTGTTTGCATCGACTATTACTCCTCTTCGCCTTTTGTGGAATAATCCTTAAAACTGGAGTTTTTGAAAGAATCAAAAGATGTTATTATAAAAGAAAATAAGCTTGCCCCATTTGCAATGCGACACCAAAAGATTTTGTGATGAACAAAAATATTAAATGCTTTCAGTTCGTACCTATTTTGGGGTAAGTCCGCAGCACTCCTGGAATCGTTTTTTTGAGTTTTTACTTCATACTGGTTACGAAATCAGCGTAAGAAATTGTAGAATTACGAGTCCAGAGGATAAAATTCTGGTTTCGGAAAGAAAGAGGTACATCCAGAAATTGTTTTGGGAGAGACTTGCGTTAAAGGAAGATCAGCCAAAACAAGGCGGATTCGAAAGCACGAATGTTGGAAATACTGCTCGTTGACATCCAAATACTTTTGAACATGCGGACAATCCTCATTAGTTTATAATGTCTATTACAATTAAACCTAGATAAATTTGAAGATCTTTGCCATAAAACTGGAGCATTTTTGAAGAGGAGGCAGCAGAAGCGAGGAATAAAGTTTATAAGTCCGATAGACTTCATCATGCAAGGAAGCACAATAGAACATCATTCAATGATTCACTGATGTCTTTCATAGATAATAATTTCATCTATAAATTTAAATAGGCGGATTCAAAAACATAAGCGACTTCCCCTTCCGCATAAAGCAATTACATTGTGTAACGAACTGATATTTGTTGTCTGCTCGCTACGAGATTCGTTCGGCTAGCTCAGTAGATTGTGTGTTCGTCCCACCAAATTTTAATAAACGTGGCCGCTCAGTAGCTCAGTGAGAAAGAACAGAGTTCACGGGTTCGTAGTGGGTTCATTGCGGGTATATTGTACCAAATGTCTTGTTTGCTTGGTTGGCCTTGACTCGCCACCTGTGGCCTTCGGTACTTTCGACGGTCCTGGTTGTCTCGACGGCCTCTCGGCTTGTTGATTCGGTGCTCCAGTCCTGTAGCTCATTGAAGATCCTTGCGGCTCCCTGAAGATGCTCGCTGCTCGTCCCTGACGCGTCGACTCATTGACAGCTTGTGACGACTCGGACTCGCGAGGGGGATCAGCCGTACGGGCTTAGGGAAGCGTCACTGTTCTCAGACAAGGGTGAACAGAAACTGCGCTCTCCAGGATCACTCCTTTCGACACACCGCCGCCTGTCCCTTGCTCTGTCCCGGATGGTCCCACTGGGGTTTCTGCTCAGCCCGCGCGGGCAGTCAAGGCGGAACGCCAGGAAGCTGTCTCGCGCTTTACTTCGTTTCTAAGTCTAAGTAAACGAACCTTTCACCATAACCTCACCCTTCTGCGTGTTGTCCGGGACGTTTCCGCGTGGCTCGCTATGTGTTGCGAGGCTGTCGTGATGTGGTGGCAGGCCTGCTGCTGACGCTATCTTGCGCACTGCTCCTGACGGTGCTGTCTGCGCGGCTGGACGTAGAGTGGCTATTGGTACTCGGGGTTCGGGCGTACGCCGCTCCGGGACCTCGCCAGTCGAAACCGGAGCGCTCTCCCTTTTGGCTTGTTGTACTTGGGATTCGGACACGCCGATCCGGGAACTCGCAAATCGAAACCGTAGGACTCTCCAGGACAATTCCACTCGAGACCGTACCGATCGACCGCTCTCCCTTCTGGCTTGTTATACTCGTTATTTTCCAGGCGTAACGCCAGGACTTTGTTGATACGGTTAAACCGACCGCCTTGACCTAGCCGTGTGATGCCCTCTGGACCTCAGCTACATGCGTCTCTATTCGGAGATTCCTGGTATCCCAATCCCGAACATCTCGACGTAGCAATCTTGCTCCTCGTAGGCTCCCACGGCGCTGCTTCTCGGACGACTCGACTTGCTGTTGCTACCTTGTAGATTATCTGGTTGATTAAATGTTCACTTTGGTATCCGATTGATCTTAACGGTTTGACTCCTCGTGATCGACTGATCCAACCGCCAGCGCTCTGCGGCCTTGTAAAGGGCCTCCGGGAATCGTTGTTTTCCAAACTCTCTAGTTCTCCATCCTTGGTCTCCAAACTCTCTTGTTCCCCATCCTCTCCTCGCCGCGCCGTTACTAGGAGAATTCGCCGCGTATCTGGTAAGCGGCCGGCCATCTGCTGCTGCTGCTGCTTATATTTGTGGGGAGTTATTCAACACCTCACATTACTCCCTTACTTCGGGAAACATTTAAAACTTGTTCCTACTCTCCGGCGTTTCCTTGCATATCCTAGCCTTCCTCCGGCGCTTCCTCATTGCTCCCTCGATGCTCCCTCGACGCTCTTAACTCCATTGAGTTTCGTCAGCGCTGGTCATCCTCCTCGTAGCAACTTGAAATTTCCCGCGCCGATATTTCCTATGTTTCCACTGGGACATCGATACTCATGGGCTATCGATCCCCAGCTCGCTGCTCATTGCTGCGTCCCACTCCATTCCACGGTTCCTCCGCCTGGTCACACCATCCGTGCGTGATCGATGTTTCTTCGACTATCGATACCGACGGTGCGGCGTTGCCACCTGCTCGTTGCGATATTTCCACCTTTTCCCGATATTTCCATTTACGTGTGCCCATCGATCGCACTATCGTCCAGTCCCAATCGATCGCCTATCGAGGCGCCCCCTTCCCTGTAAGTTTTCGCACTTCTTCACTCCTTTCTATTTTATCCTTTCTCTTTCCATTCGTCCTCTCTCGCCTCTCGTCCTTTCTCGCCCTTCAGTCGTCCTCAGCCGGCTGAGCTTGGCTCCACGCTGGCAACACTCCAGAGCGGAGAGGACTTCGCATTTGCTTCGCAGCAGGTGAGTACTTTGGCATTTGTTTGGCTGCTTCCTGCATTAACCCAATTTGAATTTTAGGTTGCCGGAGCTGCCATGTATGCCCTTTTCTTCTGGCCCCTGTTTCAGCCGCGTTCGCCGTCCCTCGCCGGTTTCAAACTATGTTTCGTTTTCCTTTCTTTTTAACTCTCTCGGGCCCGCGAGCCCCAACTGGACTCGGAACGCGCGCCCTTCTCTCCATACGCGCACTCTGCGCCTGCCGCCCAGTATGCGGGCCTCTTTCACCGCCGGTGCCTCCGCGGTCACTTCGGGCCACTCGTGCTCCGCAATCTCTCGCCATCGCTGACTCTCCGGCGCCGACATCATCCTCACCAACTTTGGCCTGGCCACCACCTCGGTGATTTCGGGCGCGGATTGCTGCCGTTTTAGCGGCGGACGGCCACTGTACACCTTGAACCTTGGCGTGGGTTTTTGTTGGCGTTCACTGCGGTGACCCCTCGTAACGCGGTGTGGTTGGGATTTCGGGCAGCTACCGCGGAGGTGAGGGCGCCCAGTCTTCTGCCACTTCTTGTGGCGGGATGCAGGATTCGGGCGCATATCTCGGTGTGGCCGTCCGCAGTTGGGCCTGCCACTCCGGCGACTCCTCCATCTCCTTCAACCGACGCTCTTCCACAGACTCGGCAAGGCTACCGGGAGCCTGCTGGTCCTGGGCCGGCCCCTCGCTGGCCCATTCGCCCTCCGCCGCGCCAGTCGGGATGCGGCCGTTGGCCCGGTTGACAGCTCTGCGAAGCCGCCATCGCCGGTGCTCCACCCGCGGGTCTTCCACCAACTCGACGTCGCTGTCGGAGCTGATGACCGGCTCGGGAACGCCCCGGCCGGAGATCCGCCCCGTGCTGCATCCTCCGGACGGCTGGTGGGCAGCCATCATCCTGCGCGCTTTGCTCCTCGTCACACGTGTGCTCATGATGCTTGTCGTTTTCATTGTCCATTTGAAGCCTGGGCACCCTTCAACGACACCTCGGTTACGAGCCTTCCTCTTCTGTGCTCAATCCCGCTATTTCCTTCGGACTCTCCTTCGTCCTACCCAGATCTACGGTACAGCTCTCTGATCTGTGCCGTCTTCCCCCTCCCTTCGGCAGACTGTTGATGCGTGTTTTTTCTTTCCTCCAATCAGTCCCAATCGAGTCTTTGGACGCTCTGGTTTGCTCCCTTTGTGTTCTTGACGTTCTCCTGACGTCCTTTACGTATTTCATTGCACCTTTGTAGTTGCCATGTAGTATCCTTGGAGATTCCTTGGATTTATCTTATCGTGTCCTAGTAGCTATTTCTAGTATCCTTTGCGAGTCCCTGGAGTTATCATTGGATTCGCTTCGTAGTAACCCTTTCGAATCCTTGGAGGTAACCTTGGAGTGTGTTCGTAGTATCCTTGGAGATATCCCTGGACTCTTTTCGTTGAATCCTTTGAGAATCCTTGGAGATATCCTTGGACTCTTTTCGAAGTATTTTCTGAGAATCCTTGGAGATATCCTTGGACTTTTAACGTTGTGTCCTTTGAGGATCCTTGGAGATGTCCATGGACTTTTTTCGTTGTATCTTTTGAGTCCTTGAAGATATCCTTGGACTTTCAATGTTGTTTTTCGTCTGTTGCGTCCGCTTGTTGTAGCCGCTCGCTTGTGTTTTCCGTTTTTTGTTGTTTCAGCTCGCTTACGTGGATGGTCCGCTCTTTCTTTGTGCTTGTGTGTGGTATTTTGCAGATTACTGGTGACGCAAATCCCATGACTTTGTAAGGTCCGTCGTATCTTGGGGCCAACTTTGCTGCGAACCCCTCGGCCGCTTTTGATAAATGGTGTTCCTTGGCCCACACGACGTCACCCACCGTTGGCGTCCATTGCCTCGTCCTTAGGTTATAATGCCTAGCCTAATCCTTGGGAGTTGTGTTCAGATCCCGCCTTACAATCTCGAAGACTTCTCTGAGTTTGTTGGCCTTCTCCTCCGGGGTCTCAGTCAGGCGTCCGGTCTCTACGGTCTCTCTGTCGTATAGGGGGCTCGGTAGTCTTCGTTCTCTGCCTTGGGTAAGGAACGACGGAGTGTAACCTGAGGATTCTGAAACGCTCGTGTTTACTGCCAGCATGATTTCCGGCCATTTTTCGTCCCAGTTTCTTTGGTTCTGCCCTGTGAACTGCGCTATCATTGTCTTCACCGTCCTATTTGCTCTCTCAGTCGGGTTCTCCTGTGAGGTGTATGGAGCTGTGAACTGTTGCTTGGGAACTCTTGAAAATTTTGCTGGCAAACTGTACTCCGTTGTCCGTTATGAATATTTTCGGGACCCCATACCTCGCGATTATGCGTTCTCTAAAAGCTTTCTTAAGGGATTCGGCCGTCGCGCTTCGCAGCGGCACCAACTCAGTCCATGTGGAGAACCGGTCTATCAATACCAGCAGCATTTGGTTGCCGTGCTTCGAACGCGGCAGGGGTCCGACGAAGTCCGCACATACCGTAGCCCATGGTTCCTCTGGCACCTGCGTCAGCATTTTCCCAGCTATTTGCATCTGATTCGGCTTGAATCTCATGCATGTCTCGCATCCTCGCACGTGGGCTCGAGCTATTGTTTTTCGGCTTCCTACATGGCCGACCGCCGGTGAGTCGTGATTTTCCGTCAACACTGTTTCCCGTAGCGACTTTGGGACGCACATCTTCCATGACGCGACGTCTTCACTGCCTGCTCGGTGTGGTATGTTTCTGTACAGTGTCTCACCATCCATAACATATTCCCAGTACTTCTGCGGTTGCGTCTTTGTCTCTTCGCCCATGTCCTTGATCCAGCTGCACCCTCCTGAAGCTATTGTTGCCGATGCCTCTTTAAATCTTCGTAGCGTCTCTGGCAGTGGTTGTCTTGATAATGCGTCGGCAACCACGTTTAGCTGACCCTTTCTGTACGCTATCTCAAAGTCGTACTGTTGTAGCTCCAGGGCCCACCTGGCGATCCTTCCCAAGGACTTTCGATGCTGTTGAGCCACTTCAGGGCCATGTGGTCGGTTACTACCTTAAGGTGGTACCCGTCGAGATATGGCCTGAGCTTTCGGATCGCCCAGACGATCGCCAAGCACTCCTTCTCCGTTGTTGAATAGTTTTTTTCCGCGCCGTTCAGTGTTCGGCTCGAATAGGAGATTACTCTTTCGTCCTTTCCGGTGTCCTGGGTCAGTATTGCTCCGATGCCGTAGTCGCTGGCGTCTATTTGCAGGATGAAAGTTCTACTGAAGTCCGGGCATGCTAGCACCGGATCTGCCACGAGTCTTGCCTTTACTTCGTCAAACGCCATCTGGTGCTCTGGTGTACACTCCCACTTACTGCCTTTGCGCAGCAGGTCATTCAGGGGTTTTACGATTTTGGAAAAATCTGGTACAAACCACGTCGCTACTCCTAGATATTGCCGGAGGTAATTTTTCTTTATCTGTTCCTGTTCCCTCGCTGGTCACTCGATGTCCGAGGTACAGCAGTTCCTTCTTAAAAAATTGGCATTTTTCTGGATTCAGCCTCAGGTTCGCTTCCCTTAGACGCCGGAACACTTCTCTAAGGTTTCTCTTGTGTTCCTCTAGCGTGCGACCGATCACTATTATGTCATCCTGGTATGCGAATGCGTGAGGTGATATCTCGGGGCCAATTACTTGGTCCAACACTCGTTGAAACGTTGCCGACGCCGAGTGAAGTCCGAACGGCATAACCCTTCAATGAAATAGACCTTTGCCTGGTACCGTGAATGCCGTGTATTTCCTGCTATTCTCTTCAACTGGGATCTGCCAGTATCCATCCTTAAGGACCAAGCTGCTGATGTACCGCGCTTCCCTTACACAGAGAAAATATTGTTGAACGTTGATGCACTAAGAGCAGTACAAACAAGTGGCCCAAACGACACCTAGCACGTGCTTGTTACGCGCGGGCCCATTTTTATTTCGGTCAAATACGGTTCGCGAGTAAGGTACATAAAACAAATAAAGACAAGAAAAAACATAGATCAACAAGACTAAAGCAAATGAGTTAAGATTTTAGTTTTTATTACAGGAATAGAAGTTGAGGAACAAATTAAATGATATGGGTTGTTATAATTATTAGAAAGAACCCGAAAGGGCTCATGCTGACTAAAATTAGATGAACATCGTGGCAAGTTGATAGGATAGTAGTTTTGCATTAGTCTAACAGGAACATTGAAAGTTAGACGACTTTTTTTTAGGTCAATCGATAGGTATTGATGAGAACAATACATTTCAGTTAAAATTTTCTATCTAGCATCAAAACTGTAGGAGTTACAGTTTTGGGCGGTTTGTGGGCGTTAGATTGGGCGTGGCAGTCTACTGAAACAAACTTGCGCTGCGTAAGAAGCTCAGGAATCTGTACGCCAAATCTCAATAGCCTAGCTCTCATAGTTTCCGAGATCTCAGCGTTCATCCGGACAGACAGACGGACAGACGGACAGACGGTCAGACGGACAGACGGACAGACGGACAGACGGACAGACGGACAGACGGACAGACGGACAGACGGACATGGCTAGATCGACTTGGCTAGTGATCCTGATCAAGAATATATATACTTTATGGGGTCGGAAACGCTTCCTTCTGCCTGTTACATACTTAAAAGGGTATACTAGATTCGTCGGAAAGTATGTAACAGGCAGAAGGAAGCGTTTCCGACCCCATAAAGTATATATATTCTTGATCAGGATCACTAGCCGAGTCGATCTAGCCATGTCCGTCTGTCCGTCTGTCCGTCTGTCTGTCCGGATGAACGCTGAGATCTCGGAAACTATGGGAGCTAGGCTATTGAGGTTTGTCTTGCAGATTCCTGAGCTTCTTACGCAGCGCAAGTTTGTTTCAGTAGAGTGCCACGCCCACTCTAACGCCCACAAACCGCCCAAAACTGTGGCTCCTACAGTTTTGATGCTAGAATAAAAATTTTAACTGAAATGTAATGCTCTCATCAATACCTATCGATTGACCCAAAAAAAGTTTGCCACGCCCACCCTAACGCCCATAAACCGCCCACAAACTTCAAAAAATCGTAGATATGAACGTGGATATCTCGGAAACTATCAAAGATAAAGAATTGGGATTTCAGATTTAGATTCCGTAGCCTTATACACAGCGCAAGTTTTTTACGCGAATATGCCTCGCCCACTTTAACGCCCACAAACCGCGAAAACCTGTGACGCCCACAATTTTTATGCTAGATAAAAAATTTTAACTGAAATGTTTTGGTCTCGACAATACCTATCGATAGGTCAAAAAAAAAAATTGCCACGCCCACTCTAACGCCCATAACGATTAAATCTGTATACCGCCGGTAGGTGGCGCATTTTAATCTCGCTTTGCTACTTGCATATCTCTATTTAGCTGAGTAACGGGTATCTGATAGTCGAGGTACTCGACTATAGCGTTCTTCCTTGTTTTAATATAAACTCGTATGAACTTGATATGTTTTTCATATCAAACTTAACATCGAAAAGTCTTCGAAAAAAAGTATGACTGTGCTTTCGTATTTTTTGTGTATTTATGGTATATAGTATGGAACTAAAGATATTTGTTTGACTGAATTTCCGCAGTCACTCTAACATTCGACGAAATGTGAAATTGTACAAAAGTTAAATATTTACATATGTTGTTTATTATACCCGTTACTCGTATAGTAAAATGGTACTACAATAGATTCGTCGGAAAGTATGTAACAGGCAGAAGGAATCATTTCCGACCCCATAAAGTATATATATTCTTGATCAGGATCACTAGCCGAGTCGATCTAGCCATGTCCGTCTGTCCGTCTGTTCGTATGTCCGTCTGACCGTCTGTCCGTCTGTCCGCATGAACGCTGAGATCTCGGAATCTATAGGAGCTTCAATATTGGGAATAGGCTTGCAGATTCCTGAGATTCCTGCGGAGTGCAAGTGTATTTCAACATTGTGCCACGCCCACTATAACGCCCACAAACCTCCCAAAACTGTGGCTCCTACAGTTTTGATGCTGGAATCAAAATTTTAACTGAAATGTATTGTTCTCATCAATACCTATCCATTGCCCCACTTTAACGCCCACAAATTTAAAAAAATCGTAAATATGAATGCGGATATCTCGAAAACTATCAAAGATAGAGAAATGGGATCTCAGATTTAAATTCCGTAGCCTTGTACGCAGCTCAAGTTTGTTACGCGAATATGCCGAACCTACAAACCACACACAATTTATATGCTAGATTAAAACTATTGACTGAAATTTTGTAGTTTGCCACGCCCACTATAACGCCCACAAGCCGCCCAAACCTGTGGCGCCTACAATTTTCACTCTAACGCCCATAACGCTTAAATCTGTCTAGGTAGGTGGTGCACTTCAGTCTCGATTTGCTGCTTGCATATCTCCATTTCCCTTTGATCGCATTAGCTGAGTAACGGGTATCTGACTACACAAACTGCACTACACAAAGTTAAATGGCTGGCCAAGATGCTGGAAAACTTCAATCGAGGACAGAAGGAGGACTTCCTGACGCTGATGCAAAACTACAGGAGGCATGTCCTGGAATTATTTTTATAATTGATCCGAAATATAAAAATAAATATTTACAGCGATCTTATGGGTTTTCAATATTTATTAGTTTATGAGATGCAAAAAAGTAAAAACAAAACTGGTTTATATTGTTATTACAATACACAATTCGGTCACAACATTGATATGTGCGCATATCAATCTGATATGAAAAATACCAAATTGACATGTTCGAAAATATCAATTTCATATGTTCGAAAACATGAAAATGATATGGCAACATAAGGGATCAAAATTGATATGCAAAAAATACCCGATTGATGACCAGTTTTAGTATTTTATTTTCTCTGAGTAGTTGATCTAGGATGTATTTTATGCGGGGCATTGGGTGGGCATCCTTCACTGACTTCGCGTTGATCTGTCTGAAGTCGACAGACAGTATCCACTTGCCTGTCTTCTTCTTCACCATCACGATGAAGGAGCTGTTTGGGCTCTTCCACCTTTGCGTTGGTTTCCCCTTGGATTTTTGGGTTCTTGGGGTAGTATCTCTGCTTGATTGGCTTGTCATCCTTCATTTTGATCTGCTGTTCTGCCATATTCGATGTTCCCATCATTGTGCTGAAGTCTGCCATCTCTGCTTCCAGGAACGCTGTAGTAGTCTAACTCGTTAACTTGTTGAACGACTGCTATCGATAGCGTCTCCTCGAGCCATCCATTGTGTCGGTTCCTGGCTGGTATTATTATCTCGTGACCAGCACACCTTATTTCGGTTCCGACTTGTTTCAGGAAGTTCCATCCCAACACGAACGTATACACTACTCCGGTTCAAGTCAACAGGGTCATGGTCACTTGTTTGTTGCCGAATTTGACCTCCACCTCTGCCAACCTAACTTGCCGTCTCGTCCTTATAATCCTTCCTAGAGCACCAATATTGTCCGCCATTTCTTCGCTAACGAAGCTTGCCGTTGCTCCGGTGTCGATTGTGGCTTTGTAGCTGTTCCCACCAGTCATCACCGCTGCGGACAACTGCTGCTCCACCTCGATTAGCTTGCCAGTTAGTTTGGAGAGGTAGCATTGTGCGATCCCCGCTCGCCTCTCTGCGGCTGAGATCGCTGGCCATTTCCCGGTCGTTGGCAGCAATCGACGCTCCTGACATACACCTCGCCGCATATCCAGCAGTCTAACAGCCGTTGGTTTCGACAGCCTCTCCCCCAGTGACCGTTCCCCCCACATTTCCGACAGGCCTCCTGCGGGTCTGTGAAATGGGTGGCATCTTGTGGCCTATGTGTGGTGCTTGGCGGCCTCCACGAGGTATTGTTTGGCTGTCTCTGTTGCGTGGTGGGGTGGTGTCATTTGGCCTCCGCGTGGTGCTCCTATTGCCTGCTGCCGTGTGTCTCGGTTAGGTGGCGACCATTGGTCGTTTCCCCGTGTCTCCTGGGTTCCTGTCTCTTCGCATCTTCTGCAAGTTAGCTGCGTGGGTGATGCCGACTTGGTCTTCGAGAATTTGTTTTCTTGCGCGAACGCTTCCCGCTCCTTTTCGAGTTCTTCATACTCATCTGCTAATATCATCAGCGTGTCCAGGTCCGACACTTTGTACGCCCTTAGGAAGATCCTTATCTTTCGCGGAATAATTAAGTGGCCTCACCATCGTCTGCATGTCGATCATGTAGTCTTTGAACGACTCGCTGAAGTAATGCTTCCGTTGCCTGACCTGATCCGGCAGCCTGGTGAAGAAGTCTCTCGGCAGAAAGTATGTGTGGAAACTATCTATGAACTCCGCCCAGGTGTTCCATTGTTTGTTTTTGGCGATAAGCCACTTCAGAGTCCTTCCCTTAATCAATTCAGGCATCGCTCGGGGAATCATGTCTAACTCCAATCCGTATGTGTTGGCGGACATATTCACCTGCTGCTTTTCCGCCCCGTTGAACCTGAACGACCATTCGCGGACCTGATTAGAGATCCTTGCATAGTCTGACTGACTAGGTGGGTCTCCAGATCAGCGCTGTTATTTTCCTGTCTTGGCTTGACTCTCTCCTGTTTGCCTCTTTTTGTAAGTTGTCAACGCTCAGGCTCGCCAATAAGTTGTCCGTTTCGGCGTTCGTTAACGGGTTGCTCGGGCCGGCCTTGTCGTGGTATGTAGCTTCCAAATCGGCCCACATGTTGACGAGTTGTGGGTCAATATCCGTTTCTGAGTAGTACTCGGATAATGCCTTTCTCATGTCTTCTAATCTGCTGTCCAGGGTGACATTAAGCCACTGTGCGACATTGGCGAAGTCCACCTTTTTAAGCCGGTAGATCCACTTCTTTCCCATTCTGCTTAAGTCGCTTTCACTGCTGGGACAAACCCGTCGGACGCCAGATGTAACGAACTGATTTTTGTTGTCTGGTCGCTACGAGATTCGTGCGGCCAGCTCAGTAGATTGTGTAGCTCAGTGAGAAAGCACAGAATTCACGGGTTCGTAGTGGGTTTATTGCGGGTATATTGTTACAAATGTCTTGGCCTTGACTCGCCACCTGTGGCCTTCGGTACTTCCGACGGTCCTGGTTGTCTCGACGGCCTCTCGGCTTGTTGATTCGGTGCTCCAGTCCTGTAGCTCATTGAAGATCCTTGCGGCTCCCTGAAGATGCTCGCTGCTCGTCCCTGACGCGTCGACTCATTGACAGCTTGTGACGACTCGGACTCGCGAGGGGGATCAGCCGTACGGGCTTAGGGAAGCGTCACTGTTCTCAGACAAGGGTGAACAGAAGCTGCGCTCTCCAGGATCACTCCTTTCGACACACCGCCGCCTGTCCCTTGCTCTGTCCCGGATGGTCCCACTGGGGTTTCTGCTCAGCCCGCGCGGACAGTCAAGGCGGAACGCCAGGAAGCTGTCTCGCGCTTTACTTCGTTTCTAAGTCTAAGTAAACGAACGTTTCACCATAGCCTCACCCTTCTGCGTGTTGTCCGGGACGTTTCCGCGTGGCTCGCTATGTGTTGCGTGGCTGTCGTGATGTGGTGGCTGGCCTGCTGCTGACGCTATCTTGCGCACTGCTCCTGACGGTGCTGTCTGCGCGGCTGGACGTAGAGTGGCTTTTGGTACTCGGTGTTCGGGCGTACGCCGCTCCGGGACCTCGCCAGTCGAAACCGTAGGGCTCTCCTGGACAACTCCACTCGAGACCGCACTGATCGACCGCTCTCCCTTCTGGCTTGTTGTACTTGGGATTCGGACACGCCGCTCCGGGAACTTGCAAGTCGAAACCGTAGGGTTCTCCAGGACAATTTCACTCGAGACCGTACCGATCGACCGCTCTCCCTTCTGGCTTGTTATACTCGTTATTTTCCAGGCGTAACGCCAGGACTTTGTTGATAGGGTTAAACCGACCGCCTTGACCTAGCCGTGTGATGCCCTCTGGATCGTCAATTTTTTTTACGATTTTGAGGCGTCTGGCTTTTTTCGCCATGGTACTGTGGAATCTCTCCACTTGGCCGTTGGAGCTACTGTGTAGCGATGGCGCATTAACTACGTCGATGCTATAATTGTTTCAGAATTGAAGGAAGCACCCACAATAGATAGTTTTAATGTTTTGGTAAAAGTTTATCTTTCGTATTAGTTATCTCAAGCTGTTGATTGGCATTGTTAATATCGCTGACGAAGTTTTTACAATGCCAGAACATTGTTGCAGGGAACTCCTGCCTTAAGGCATGTTGAATGCGAGCCACAATATTAGCGTTGATAATCTCTTTAACTGATTCAACGAGCAAGTCTTTGTTATTGTTGAACTAATAAGCTTTTTTATTAGTTGTTGCTAAATTAAAATACGAATTTCAGGTTGCTTTAGGCTTGTTAACAATTTATTAGCGAGAGAGAGTACAGCAGGCGAGACGAGAATGCGTTTTATGTCGAGATCAGAATTCGTACTGATTTACAAAGGGACAGCCAGCCGAAAGCTGGGCCGAAAAATGCAAGTACACAAAAGACGAGAGAGCTAGATAAAGAGAGCTACCTTTCGCGATGCCATTAATATAAGAGATCGAATTAAGAAGTTAGTTGGCTGCTGCGGCTGCGTGACCCGACATACTCCCCCCGTTGGAAGACTGGGCTTCAACATTATCCTTAAGGGGTAGCAGACACAGCTTGTTTACTGCTCGCTTTGTCACTCCTGATGCTGTCTTCAGAACGGCAACTCGAGCAACCCCATCTCCACCGAAGAGAAGCTCGATCACTCTGGCGAGGGGCCACTTCATGGGAGGCAAGTTTTCGTCCTTAACCAGAACTAAGTCATCGACAACCAGGCCAGGTTTTGGGGTGCGCCACTTGGAGCGCTGTTGTAGCAGTGTTAGGTATTCTTCCTTCCATCGGGACCAAAAGATCTGCTGCAAGTAAGCCACGCGTTGCCATCCATCCAAGCGATTGAAGTTAAGACTGGTCACATCCGGCTCGACGAAAGAAGAAGGCGGACCACCATTCAAAAAATGTGCTGGGGTTAATACATCCAGATCAGCTGGGTTTTCTGAAATCGAGACTAATGGTCGAGAATTAACAACCGCCGAAATGTGACACACCAGGTTCCGCAACTCCTCAAAGGCTAAAACAGCAGTGCCAACAGCGCGGTAGAAATGATGCTTAGCGATCTTTACAGCCGCTTCCCAAAGACCGCCAAAGTGAGGCGACCTAGGAGGAATGAAACACCAATCAATAGCCTCAGCTAGGCAAAAGTCCAATGTAGCTCTCTGATGATCACTGCTGAGGAAAAGACGCCTTAGTTCGAGCAGCTCATTGCGAGCTCCAACAAAGTTGGTTGCATTATCAGACCAAATCTGCCGCGGCCTTCTTCTAGTGCATATAAATCGTTTGAGGCCATGTAGAAACGATACCGTAGAGAGATCCTTGACCAACTCCAGATGAATAGCCTTCGTGGCGAAGCAAATGAAGACACAAACGTAGCATTTTACTGGAGGCTTGCTTCGCACCTCTGACTTGTAGAGAAATGGCCCGCAAAAGTCAATGCCAGTGACTTCGAATGCATGAGATCCATCAAGTCGTTCCTTTGGAAGATCCGCCATTATATGCTCCACTACTCGAGGCTTCATTCGAAAGCATCTAATGCATTTGTTTACCGCCTTCATTACCGTCTTTCTCCCCCCAATAGGCCAATGTTGCGATCGAATTATGCCAAGTAATGCCCGTGGCCCAGTGTGCAGATTGCGTTCATGAAAGTGAGTAATAATGGCAATAGTGACCGAATGACTCCGTGGTAATATAATTGGATGACGCCCATTAAAATCCAGAGAAGAATTCTTCAGCCGGCCATCCACTCTAAGAAGCCCAAATTGGTCAATGAATGGCGAAAGAGATGCGAGCGAGCTGGAGGAGTGCACCATTCCCTTTGACTGCAATGATTTGATGTCATCCCATAAATGTGAGCGCTGGACAAGACGAAGCAACAGCAACAGAACAACAACTCCATCCAAAACAGCCGACACATTGGAGCACCACTTTCTAAGCTTAAATTTTCCCTTGGCTAGAAGTTTTGATGCCTGATCCATAATGATGACTGCCTCTTCCTTGGACTTGGCTCCAGATATCAAATCATCCACATAAAAATCGCGACGAATGACCTCAGCCCCAAGCGGAAACGCTGTATGCTCTTCTGCTGCCAACTGATGCATAGCTCGCACAGCCAGAAATGATGCTGGCTTCGTGCCATAAGTAACGGTGTCTAGCTTAAACACCCGCAATTGATCCTGGGGGGAGTCCCTCCACAAAATGCATTGCAAATGGCTGTCCTCAGGCTGAACCCTAACACAACGGTACATTTTGCAAATGTCTCCTGTGATTGCTACTGGGTGTGAACGAAACCGTAGAAGAATCTGGAACAGCTTAGGCTGAATAACAGGGCCTGCCATAAGAACATCGTTGAGAGAATAGCCTGGGAACTGGCCGCCGATCCATCAAAAACTACGCGAAGCTTTGTAGTGGAGCTATCTTTCTTTATGACGCAATGATGAGACAAGAAATATCGGCACAACCCGATGTCAGCGGCAGAAACTGATGACATATGTCCTAGATCGAGATATTCTTTTATGAATGCTGCATATTGAGCCTTCAAAGATGGCTGACGATTCAACTTTCTCTCTAGGGACAATAATCTTCGATAAGCTTGCTGGTAGGACTCTCCCAAAAGATCTAGATTAAAATTGGCAGGCAGCCGAACAGAATAATCACCAGCTGGCAAACGATTGACGTGTCTTACGAAATGTGCTTCACAGTCCAATTCTTTCTTAGTAGCGCGTAAAATTGGCTCGGCGCAGCTTTCCACTTCCCAAAATCGTCGAAGAAGATCATCTGACCGATCGAAACTATTCTCTCTACTAGCGAGAAGTTCATCTTGAGACGACATTAAAACCGAGCCATTGGAAAGGCCATAGCATCCAGAAACAACCCAACCCAGACGCGTCTTTTGAATTAGGGGTAATCCAGGTGGAAGCTTGATTTGGCCAACGCACAACATCTCGAAAAATAGGCTGGCTCCGATTAAAAGATCCACCCGCTGGGGAGCATAAAACCTTGGGTCAGCTAACTGTATATTTTTGGGTATGTTCCAGCTGCCAATGTCGACGTTGAATCTAGGCTGTCGCTCTGTTATGTTCGGAGCAATCACCGCGGTAATGTTGGCCGAGTATTCGGAAGTTCGGGACTGAATCGTAATATTGACCGAGTGACCGTCCGTCACAAAACTGGAATCTCCAACTCCAGTTACAGATGCTGAGGATTTTACTTTCTTTACTTGAAGCTGATTTGCGAATCGGGACGTTATTAGATGCAGTTGGGAGCCCGAATCGAGTAGAGCTCGACAGGGAACGAAAACCCCAGAACGGTTTTTTACTAAAATGCTAGCCGTTGCTAAGAGCACAATATCATTACTAAATTCCTGTGCAATAAGAGCAGTCGAAGTGGAAGGCAGTGCAGAGGGTGAAGCAGAAGGAAGTGCTTCTTGAAGCTGTGCTCCTTCTTGTGAAGGAAAAGAAGGTGAGTTTCCCAGGTGAAGCAGGGTGTGGTGCTTAGATCCGCATGAACGACAACTACTAGAGTTGCATTGCCGAACTTGATGACCAACCTTAAGACAATTTATGCAAAGACCGAGCCGCTTCGCTTCTTGAAGCCTATTCGCAGGAGACAGGATTTTAAAATTCTGACAATAAGAAATGGAATGCCCTGTATCATTACAGAATATACAAATCCAGGGGTTAGCGTTCGAGGCAACAAATGCTGATCTACGCGCATTGGGTATTCTGTTACTTCCCACCTGATTGCCCGGCGAATAGTTTGCCATGGCGAAATCCATAGTCTCCAACGTCCTGCATCGCTGCTCCAGAAATGATGCCATTGACTCCCACGTAGGAATTAAATTGACGAAGGCAGGGTCCTCTAAACGCTCTTCCCACTTTGCCTGACTTGTCGGATCCAACCTTTGGAACAGAACTTGGACGATGATGCATCCTGCGATTTGTTCTGTCGTGCCCAGTCCCTTGAGAGCACGAATATGAGCATTGAATTTATCGGACAGATCCCGAAGTGTCGAGACGGAACCACTCTGCACCGCCTTTAGTCCCAGGATCTCAATAATGTGTGCCTGAAAAACCAAACGTCGATTATCAAATCTATTTTTCAGCAAATCTAAAGCAATTGCGTAGTTGCCATCCGAAATTTCCAATGAGCGAATAGTTTCCAACGGTGCGTCCCTCAGGCATGATCGTAGATGCTGCAGCTTTTCTACGTTGGTGAGGTCGGGATGACTATCTATGATCGTGGTAAACATAGAATAAAAGTCAGACCAATTTGCATAACCTCCAGCGAATTTTGGAAGCTCCAGGGGGGGCAGCAATGCTGCCCTATGTCGAGGCTGACGCTGCTGGGGGCCGAAAACTCCCGGAGTGATGCCGTCAGCAAAAGTTGAATGCGAAAGAAGCTGTGAGGTGCGCTTTGAAATTTCGGATCGAACCGATGACTTCAGAGTTACGAGAATGTCATCAAATTTCTCACTTAAATCACTTTCAATTTCCTCTAAATCCAACTCTTCGAGCTCACCGAGCACCTTTTTAAATGACTCTTGAAGCTCATCAATCAACTCTAACCTCACATGAAGACCGGATTCGTCGCATGAAGTTAACGCCGCACTTGATAGGGAATCCACTAAGCGCTCCACTCTATTAAATAAAGCCGTTGCCTTGCGCTTTAAAAATATTGCCCTGTTTGCATCAGCGGTAACATCTCCAAAAGCTCCCGTAGGCATGGCTACAACAACAACAGCAGACGAAATGCCCGAAATTCGGCTCCAGCGGGAAGATTAGCGCAAAGCAAACGAGGGAATAACAGCCCGTTACTTGGCTATGTACGCTTCTATGTATAGCTGATTTTGCGCCTTATGTGTAAATTTCCGCAATCACCAACTGCTATTTATTTATAGCGCTCACTGCATTTAAGGCCTTATGATTGTTGCTACGCCAATGCACCGCAGAAACAAGAATGAAAAAAGTCAATAAATAGACTTATATGATTTGCACTTAGTATTATTTATGCACAAATCACGTCGGGGTCACCAATGTTGAACTAATAAGCTTTTTTATTAGTTGTTGCTAAATTAAAATACGAATTTCAGGTTGCTTTAGGCTTGTTAACAATTTATTAGCGAGAGAGAGTACAGCAGGCGAGACGAGAATGCGTTTTATGTCGAGATCAGAATTCGTACTGATTTACAAAGGGACAGCCAGCCGAAAGCTGGGCCGAAAAATGCAAGTACACAAAAGACGAGAGAGCTAGATAAAGAGAGCTACCTTTCGCGATGCCATTAATATAAGAGATCGAATTAAGAAGTTAGTTGGCTGCTGCGGCTGCGTGACCCGACAGTTATTAAAGTTAATAATGTGGCGAGTTCTATTGCCGAAAACGATGAAGTCTCGCCGCAGCGGTTGGCTTGCTTCTTTCAAAATGAATTGGTTTCTGGAGCAGTTTAAGGGTTTCTTAGTAGTTTCAATGGTGTATGAGAGCGAAAGCGACCTTACAGGTAATTCTGGAGATTGCCTATTGCCCAGACTATAGCCAACAATTCTCTTTCGTTGGTGGCGTAGTTCAGTTCGCAGTCCTTTAGCGTACGCGAAATCATGGTAACCGGTCTCTTGTTTTGAGATAATACCGCACTTATTCCACTCGCTAAGGCTTCGGTGGTTAAGTCAAACGGTAGCTTAAAATCTGGGTATGTCCATAAGACATCTTCTGATGCCAAGATATTTCGAGGATGGTCGAATGCGTTTCGCTGGGTTTCATCGAACCTAACAGCCACTTTTTTGACATATTCTTGCTGACAGTTCCGTTTTTCCCTTTGCGAATGGCTGTTAGAGGTCTAGCAATAGAGGCAAAATATTTCACGAAGCTTCTGTAATAGCTTGCCAGAAGAAAAGACTTGAGGCTAAAGAGATTTTTTGGTTCGGGGAACTCTTACATTGCCCTAACTTTATCTGGGTCTGTTTGGTTCCTCCTCTGGTGGCGATGAATCCTAAAAGTTCTACGCTTTCTTTAAAGAGCTTCGTCTTTTCCCGTGCCACCCTAACATACCACCATCAACATAGATGTAACATATTTTTCCAATTTCTTCCCCCACCACATAATCGATGGCTCTTTGGAAAATACTACCGTTTTTTTTCCTCGGGTATTAAAGAATTTGGCTTTTCCCAAGAACGCTAGAATCATGGGTGTACTTGGCATGGGATAGCGATCGGCGATTGTTCGCTCGTTCAGTTTTCTGAAGTCGATCACCAATCGCTTCTTCCTGATGCCATTATTGTCAGTCCCTTTTGTGTCGAAAATACCTTAATTTTTATACCCGTTACTCGTAGAGTAATAGGATACACTAGATTCGTCGGAAAGTATGTAACAGGCAGAAGGAAGCGTTTCCGACCCCATAAAGTATATACATTCTTGAAACTATACAAGCTACAATACTGGGATTAGGCATGCAGATTCCTGAGATTCCTGCGCAGCGCAAGTTTGCATCAAACCGCCCAAAACTGTGGCTCCTACAGTTTTGATGCTAGAATAAAAATTTAAACTGAAATGTATTGTTCTCGTCAATACCTACCTATTGACCCAAAAAAAAGTTTGCCACGCCCACTCTAACGCCCACAAACCGCCCAAGCCTGTGGCGCCCATAATTTTATGCTAGATACTAAATTTTAACTGAAATCTATTGGTGTCGTCAATACCTATCGATTGATCCAAAAAAAAATTTGCCTCGCCCACTCTAACGCCCATAACGCATTTCAATCTCGCTTTGCTGCTTGCATATCTCCATTTCCCTTTGGTCCCATTAGCAGAGTAACGGGTATCTGATAGTCGAGGTAGTCGACTATAGCGTTCTTCCTTGTTTTAGAATAATTTTTTTGATTTTTTCGGCTTTCGCCAAACATGGCACCACTGTGTCGTCAATTTTGGTAAAATTAACATTTCCAATGCCACCCCTGCACGCGTTAGCGAGTCGAAGCCTATTATAGCATCGAACGTGCTTATGCACAAAATCAAAACACACTGGCCGAGCCACAACACAGCTAGCAAACCACTCCGTAGGAGAGAGATGGCTATCTGATTGGCGGATAAAAATAAATGAAAAAAAATGTAAACACATAACGTTTACTCTCAACAGGCAAATAATTCCCAGAGTCCCCAAGCCAACGATGTAACGTATCTCGGAGTCTCTGTGCACCGCAATCGCCTCGCAAGAGGCTTGACTTGGGTTTCCAGCCGATCCAGTCTACAACGCAACGACCTGCCAAGCCGGCAATAGCTTTCGGCCCTCCTTTACCTTTGTAGTTCTGGCAAGAAGTGTTTCGAATAAGTGGCCGGAGTCAACTAACCCGCCCATTTTTTCCTTAAGAATTTTGTTTACTGTGTTTGTGAGGAGATTAATGTGTCTCTGTGTTTCTGTGTTTATTACAACCTGTATATTGTTTGCCTCAATTAACGATGCTTTGTTCTAATCCTATAGAAGTCATCCGCGTCAGGCGTCACGACCTTAAGTGCTGAGTCCAGGAAATCTAAGCTCCTGGCCATCGTATGGTGTATGGTTAAATCATCCAGCATGTTCTGGGCGTGGTTGATGTCGACTTCCAGTAACTTCCTCATCTGGAACTGTGTAAATAGCTCAAGAATTCTGACCGTTTAGTTAATTATGCTGGAGAACTCGTACGAATTAGTGGAGTACATAACCAGGCCATATTGATCCCATACTAGAAACTTTCCGGTCAGTACCGGGATGTACTATGCGTGTGAGAATTCGGTGATCCTCGCGTTCGCGGTGGACAGCAGTACGACGAATATAGCGGCGAGCCTGTGGAAATGGCAGCAGTATTGAATTTCTTTAACATAAGGGCGAACACGGATGGTGAGGTGTTTATCTGATGTTGTCCTTATGGACCACCCTCCCCCTAATAAGAACAGATCTGCTTCTACGCGCTCTTCTGAATAGAGAGACGTCAACTTATTTCCTAGTCTCTTGTTGTTACGCAAGTGAACTTTTTGCCCAACTTCACAGACTCTGTTTTGTCTTGAAGGGTTAACTCTGTCGAGGTTAGTCTGTTGCGCCTTATCAATGTTAGTTTTAAGTGCCCTCTTGACTTCATTGCATAGCTTCTACTGGCCTACATTCCGTGACTGAATGTAGCGATCTATTGTATTCTACAGTAGCTCGCAGAATCAGTTCCACGGTGTCGTCAATTTTTTTTAAAGATTTTGAGGCGTCTGGCTTTTTCCGCCATGGTACTGTGGAATCTCTCCACTTGGCCGTTGGAGCTACTGTGTAGCGATGGCGCATTAACTACATCGATGCTATAATTGTTTCAGAATTGAAGGAAGCCCCAACAATAGATAGTTTTAATGTTTTGGTAGAAGTTTACCAATTGGAGTATAGGGTCCCGTACATCTATTATTGCTCTAGAAGATAAGGGCTGTTCGATGGGAAATTTTGAGAACTTATCAATGCAAATTAGGAAGATTTTTTTTGTCAGTAGAAAAAATTTCGATGTGTAGCATTTCCATGTGAAGGAATTGGGGTGCTTCCTAACTCCTGCCTTTTGGGTGCCGATCAAACTTCGCTACCTAGATTTGACATGTTCAGGAAGTAGTAATCCCGGAGAATTTGTTTTGCGTTCTCCTGCGCAGTCCAATGGGCGCGATTGTGCTTAAGCTGTTTATTGGCATTGGTAATATCGCTGACGAAGTTTTTACAATGCCAGAACATTGTTGCAGGGAACTCCTGCCTTAAGGCATGTTGAATGCGAGCCACAATATTAGCGTTGATAATCTCTTTAACTGATTCAACGAGCAAGTCTTTGTTATTAAAGTTAATAATGTGGCGAGTTCTATTGCCGAAAACGCTTCTTGCTTCTTTCAAAATGAATTGGTTTCTGGAGCAGTTTAGGGGTTTCTTAGTAGTTTCAGTGGTGTATGAGAGAGAAAGCGACCTTACAGGTAGTTCTTGAGTATGCCTATTGCCCAGACTATCGCCAACAATTCTCTTTCCTTGGTGGCGTAGTTCAGTTCGCAGTCTTTTAGCGTACGCGAAATCATGGTAACCGGTCTCTTGTTTTGAGATAATACCGCACTTATTCCACTCGCTAAGGCTTCGGTGGTTAAGTCAAACGGTAGCTTAAAATCTGGGTATGTCCATAAGACATCTTCTGATGCCAAGATATTTCGAGGATGGTCGAATGCGTTTCGCTGGGTTTCATCGAACCTAACAGCCACTTTTTTGACATATTCTTGCTGACAGTTCCGTTTTTCCCTTTGCGAATGGCTGTTAGAGGTCTAGCAATAGAGGCAAAATATTTCACGAAGCTTCTGTAATAGCTTGCCAGAAGAAAAGACTTGAGGCTAAAGAGATTTTTTGGTTCGGGGAACTCTTACATTGCCCTAACTTTATCTTTTATAACATATTTTGCCAATTTCTTCCCCCACCACATCATCGATGGCTCTTTGGAAAATACTACCGTTTTTTTTTCCTCGGGTATTAAAGAATTTGGCTTCTCCCAAGTTCGCTAGAATCATGGGTGTACTTGGCATGGGATAGCGATCGGCGATTGTTCGCTCGTTCAGTTTTCTGAAGTCGATCACCAATCGCTTCTTCCTGATGCCATTATTGTCAGTCCCTTTTGTGTCGAAAATACCTTAATTTTTATACCCGTTACTCGTAGAGTAATAGGATATACTAGATTCGTCGGAAAGTATGTAACAGGCAGAAGGAAGCGTTTCCGACCCCATAAAGTATATATATTCTTGATCAGAATCACTGTCCGTCTGTCCGTATGAACGCTGAGATCTCGGAAACTATACAAGCTACAATACTGGGATTAGGCATGCATATTCCTGAGATTCCTGCGCAGCGCAAGTGTGCTTCAAACCGCCCAAAGCTGTGACTCCTACAGTTTTGATGCTAGAATAAAAATTTAAACTGAAATGTATTGTTCTCGTCAATACCTACCGATTGACCCACGCCCACTCTAACGCCCACAAACCGCCCAAGCCTGTGGCGCCCACTTTTTTCATGCTAGATAAAAAATTTTAACTGAAATATATTGGTGTCATCAATACCAAGCAATTGATCCAAAAAAAAAATTAGCCACGCCCACTCTAACGTTATAGTGGTCGTGGCAGTCTACTGAAACAAACTTGCGCTGCGTAAGAAGCTCAGGAATCTGTACGCCAAATCTCAATAGCCTAGCTCTCATAGTTTCCGAGATCTCAGCGTTCATCCGGACAGACAGACGGACAGACGGACATGGCTAGATCGACTCGGCTAGTGATCCTGATCAAGAATATATATACTTTATGGGGTCGGAAACGCTTCCTTCTGCCTGTTACATACTTTCGACGAATCTAGTATACCCTTTTACTCTACGAGTAACGGGTATAACAAGGAAGAACGCTATAGTCGAGTACCTCGACTATCAGATACCCGTTACTCAGCTAATGGGACCAAAGGGAAATGGATGCAAGCAGCAAAGCGAGATTGAAATGCGCCACCTACCGGCGGTAGACAGATTTAAGCGTTATGGTCGTTAGAGTGGGCGTGGCTAATTTTTTTTTGGATCAATCGAGACCAATACATTTCAGTTAAAATTTTGTATCTAGCATGAAAATTGTGTGCGTCACAGGTTTGTGCGGTTTTTGGGCGTTAAAGAGGGCGTAGCATCCTTTTTTTGAGTCAATCGATAGGTATTGATGAGAACAATACAGTTTAGTTAAAATTTTTATTCAAGGATTAAAACTGTAGGAGCCACAGTTTTGGGCGGTTTGTGGGCGTTAGAGTGGGCGTGGCACTTCGCTGAAACAAACTTGCGCTGCGTAAGAAGCTCAGAAATCTGCACGCCAAATCTTAATAGCCTAGCTCTTATAGTTTCCGAGATGTCAGCGTTCATCCGGACGGACAGACAGACGGACAGACGGACGCTTCCTTCTGCCTGTTACATACTTTCCGACGAATCTAGTATACCCTTTTACTCTACGAGTAACGGGTATAATAGTCAACATGTGTAAGTGTTTCACTTTTGTACAATTTCACATTTCGTCGAATGTTATACCAATCCAGTCAAACAAATATCTTTAGTACCATACTATACACCATAAATACACAAAAAATTCGAAAGCACATTCATACTTTTTTTTCGAAGACTTTTCAATGTTACGTTTGATATGAAAAACATATAAAACAAGGAAGAACGCTATAGTCGAGTACCTCGACTATCAGATACCCGTTACTCAAAGGGAAATGGAGATATGCAAGCAGCAAAGCGAAATTAAAATGCGCCACCTACCGGCGGTAGACAGATTTAAGCGTTATGGGCGTTAGAGTGGGCGTGTCAAATTTATTTTTTGATCAATCGATAGGTATTGACGACACCAATACATTTCAGTTAAAATTTTTTATCTAGCATCCAAATTGTGGGCGTCACAGGTTTTCGCGGTTTGTGGGCGTTTAAGTGGGCGTGGCAAACTTTTTTTAGGTCAATCGATAGGTATTGATGAGAACAATACATTTCAAATAAAATTTTCTATCTAGCATCAAAACTGTAGGAGTTTCAGTTTTGGGCGGTTTGTGGGCGTTAGAGTGGGCGTGGCAGTCTACTGAAACAAACTTGCGCTGCGTAAGAAGCTCAGGAATCTGTACGCCAAATCTCAATAGCCTAGCTCTCATAGTTTCCGAGATCTCAGCGTTCATCCGGACAGACAGACGGACAGACGGACAGACGGTCAGACGGACAGACGGACAGACGGACAGACGGACATGGCTAGATCGACTCGGCTAGTGATCCTGATCAAGAATATATATACTTTATGGGGTCGGAAACGCTTCCTTCTGCCTGTTACATACTTTCCGACGAATCTAGTATACCCTTTTACTCTACGAGTAACGGGTATAATTAATACGAATTTATATTAAAATGCTGCAAAATCATATCATCAATTAGAAATATGATATTGATATGAATTCTTTTCAATTTGATATGTAAAAGGTGATATGTGAAAATTGAGGAGACAATATCAAACGGATTTTGTTCCGTTATTTTCTCTGTGCAGCAAAATAACTATGGCAACCGCCGTTAAACCTTGTATTGATTTGATCTTGTCTAAGTCTCTAGGCCAGCAAGAAAAGGAGGATAGTTTCCATCCGGCCTAATCGTCAATACCTATCGATTGACCCAAGAAAAGTTTGCCATGTCCACTCTAACGCCCACAAACCGATCAAATCTTTCTGCCGCCCACATAACCATATATTGAGATAACGCGTATGTGGCGCATTAGAATGCCGCTTTGCTGCTTGCATATCTCCATCTCCCTTTGGTTCCTTTAGCTGAGTAACGGGTATCTGATAATCGAGGTACACTACTATAGCGTTCTTCCTTATTTTTAATATGGGTTGGTTTGTTGTTTTTGAATCTGAGTTCTTAGTTCCACAACTTATTTGTACTTGTCTTCTCTGATTTTAGCCCGAATATATCGGGTATTTGGAGCACAATTTCATCATAAAATTCAATTTAAAATGTGGGCTTGATTTTATAAAAATGTTAAATATAAACGGATGTTTACACAGCGAAATATTTTTAGTTTTTTGAATTATAAATTCTGTTTTATTTAATATTGGTCCATTAATTAATAAGTAATATATATATTATATTGACTATGCCTTATCGAAATTTTATTAACACTACATATTGTAGAAAAATATATTTTATATTCCAATGTAGAAAATAACTTTTTTTTATTTTGTTGTATTTTAGTAAAAATTACTTGTTTTTTTGATCTCAGTTTATTAAATAATTTAATTTAATTCTTTTATAATTGTTCGTATAGCTAAAAAGAGCACAGCTGCGCCGCCAGTGACACCAGCAGAGGAGCGATCAGTGCTTATGCATAAATGTATATACAAGTAAAGGCCGGCAAAGAGTCGGCGCGGCAGAGAAGAGGTACTATGTTGACATGTTGACAGAGCCGTTGCGCGTGCCAGATATGCCGAATCAGCAGTCCATTCAAGGGTGTACTCAAGGGTGTTCTTCTAATTCAGTCCAGGAGTGGACTCAAGGGTGGTCTTCTGATTAGGCCCTTGACTTGGATTTGTTTATACATACTGTGTACAAGTGCTACAATGTGCTTGTAATAGTACGATTGCATAACACGAAGTACAGTGTGCATTCGATATGTGAAAATACTATAATATGCATCTTCAAAACACATAATAATATCATAGTGTAGGACATTGTACACTTGGCCTATGTGTAAAGGCCAAAGATAAATTTAACTCGTTAATATTATGGAAATCTAATTTTTAGCTACATTATTTTTAGGGTTTAAAAAAAATCCAGTCATTTTGTCAAAAACTTTTACTTATAAGTTTTACTTACACTTGGATTACATCACGAACACTATTCCAGTGGCGCTCACGCATGCATGGGTTCTTTAAGGCTGTAATTAAGGGCAAGGTCCTCCGAAAACTATCCAAATTTTTCGTGGTAGTCTCAAGCATCTCCCAATGACGGTCATAAAATTTTTTATTTAAAACACTAAATTCCTTATATAAACTTAGAGCCGTATCTTCCATTTCATTTATATTCATTTTCCAAAAATTTCCTTTTTTCCATCCTTCCCAGTTGGTTTGCCAATCAAGTATTAGTTGCCATATGATCTGCACAATTTTTACTTCAGAGTCTAGTTTTCGGAGATCAATGCTCTCAGGTTGGTTAACATTAAACACTGCCAGATCACGCATAAGGCTTTCTTCAAAATTAAAGCAATCCTCAACCTTAAGTGCTATAATTTTAAGAAATTTTAACGCAATTTTGGGATTTCTGAAAATAAAGTTAAAAAATAAAAAATGTACAAATGTACCATTACTCAGCTAAACGAGTGCGAGATATATATGGATAGAGGAATAAACGCTGGGTTGCATGCCGATTAAATTCTTAACTATTGGTTATACTCTTTTAATGAGTGGTCCGATTCGAATTACTTTTGGCATGTAGACGGGCAACCAATTAAAATATGGGCTTGCCGAGATGCTTTCGCTGCGTAGAAAGCCCTGCATGCCTGATCCCAACATTATATCTCGTATGGTTTCTGAGATATCAGTGTTCATACGGACAGACAAAGAGACGAACATGGCTAGATCGACTCGGCTGTTATGATCTGATCCTGACCCGGAAACGATTTCTTCTGTCTGTTACATACTTTCATACAAATCTTATAATTTTGCAAGATGTTTATTATTCTGCCTGTTACATACTTTCTGACAAATCATATAATTTTCCAAGATGTTTATTATTAGCTTTTAACAAATTTTTAAAATTTGAACTAAAATTCTGATATTTATATACTTATATTCCGAATAGTATATGTAAAACAACGTCAGGTTGGACGCGCCTTGGCGTAGTTATAAAATGCGTCTGGCCCCCCAAATGTCATTAGCATGTTCCGATCATGCACATATAGATTGCTCTTATTTGAGTGATTCATTTCGGTAAGCTTTTACCAACTTCTGGAAATATGATAATATACCGATAATTCTCCTTCACTCCAAACGAAGATTCCCGCATGTCTCCCATAGAAAGATGTGAAATATTTCTCTCAAGTTAATTTTTCGCAGATGTTAAAAGATATTTTATAAAAACCCATTTGTTTTCACTTCCAGACCTAAAAAAAACACAAAAGTTATCAACGAACTTCCTATCTGTGCAATTCGTGTAGCTTTTCAACTTTAATAGTATCACAAAACTCAGCTAATTTACATTAGAAATCCTTACTACATTCGTAATTCGGAAATACTGCAGTGAAATTTTCTTGACGTTTCATAGGCCTTAGACCGTTTCTGGCAGAACTAAGAGGCTTCTGCCTAAATACACTCATAAATTACTTGAATCTTACCTCTTTAATCGACAGTTTGCTGTGTAATTTCAGCGCCTAAAATGCTGTTTACGCCATAAGGTGGTTTTGTTTTTGGAGAGATGTCCACAACTCCATCGCACTTCCCTCCCACTCCAACTCTCCACGAAGTCTCAGCTCCGCTTTGAAGCGCTTTAGTTTAGCTAGGCTTAAGCAGTTATATTTTCCCAGTGTAACAATAACTCGGAAGATGTCGGAAACAAGAAGAGCTAGGCTATTGAAATTTGGTGTGCAGATTCCTGAGCTTCTTGCGCAGTGTAGGTTTGATTCAGCAGGGTGCCACGCCCACTCTGACGCCCACAAACCACCCAAAACTGTGGCTCCTACAGTTTTGATGCTAGAATAAAAGTTTGAAATGAAATGTATTGTCCCAATCAGTACATATCGATTTAAAAAGTTTGCGTCGCCCACATTAACGCCCACAACTTCTTCGTACACTTAAACGCGGCTATCTCAGAAACTATAAAAGATAAAGAATTGGGATTTCAGATCTAGATTCCGTAGCCTTGTACGCAGCGCAAGTTTGTTACGCGAATATGCCACGCCCACTGTAACGCCCACAAACTCCGTAAGCCTGTGGCGCCCACAATTTTCATGCTAGATAAAAAAGTTTTAACTGAAATGTATTGGTGTCATCAATACCTATCGAGATATCCACGTTCAAATTTTCGACTTTTTTAGGATTGTAGGTGGTTTGTGGGCGTTGAAGAGGGCGTGGCCCTAGGTACTTTCATTTCAATTTCAAACCAGTACCATACTGGGTGAGCTTAATGGCTACCAAATCGTTTAAATGGAACTTCTTTTTTACCTTTCTTTTAGCACCAAAAGCTTTCTTGTTTTCCGCTTGGATATCTGAATGTTCTCTCTTACTTCCTTCCTCAGTTTGTCGCGTTCATCATTCGGCCAAAAAACTATTGGGATGGATCGAAGGGCGCCGAGCTAAAGGCTACCGAAGTGGTCGCAGGTTGCGGATAGCGAGCGCCCTGGTTCTCCAGGGTAGCTACGAATAAGCCCCCAACATGAAGCGTAAATAAGTAGCCCCGGACAGTCAGCGACGTCGCGCTTGTGCTGCCGCCTCCGACAAATAGCTCACACATACCCCGTTCCCACACTCTTTGAACCTACCTCTTCCCTACCCACACAACTCATCTCACCCCGGGGTGGACTAGGGTGTAACTCGTACCGTGCCGAGAGTCAATCTGGCTGGGAGCCCGAGTTACCAAAAAACTCAGTCTCAAACGGTGAGCTCAGGCAAGTGGCGACCGCCTGTTCTAGGTCAGACTTACCCGGATACAGCGGATCTTTGCCCGGGTGGACCTGTCCCTTCTCCGCAGCTCGTGGGAATAAATATGGAGAGCTTAATAACTAACAACAAAAAAAAGATACCAACAACAAAAAAGAGCCCGACACTCTCAAAAAGTCGGAAGTCGTAACCAACGACGACAGGAAGACCACCTAACCAGGCAGGACCTCTTGAACGTAAGAAAGCTTTTAGGATCCTCAAACGGCTGGCCACCAACCCGATACGTGAGGATCAAACGTCAAAATTGGATTACCTAAAAATCAAAGAGGACATAGCCTGGGCAAAGGCGGTAATCCCAGACTTTGACATCGCTATGACCACCAGCAACAGCAACAAGCGAAAAAGGTCGATGGAGCCAACTCAACCAGCGAGCAAGATGGCCAGAGACGGCACATGGTCGAGATCCTTTGCTGAAGTAGTAAAGGATCGGAAGATCATTGAAGTCATCGACCAGAGTGATGAAGGCGGAAGGATCCCAAGGAACCAATGGGGTCTGGTTAGACGGGACGAGAACCCAGGTCCGCCACCCGATTGCACAGATGCAGGGTGGTACCAGGGCAACGTTAATTTGATCGCCTTTAAAGACGAGAGATCGGCAGCACTTTACAAGGCGGCCATAAACAAGGTCGCCGAGGTCTACCCCGGGGCCAAGCTGGCAGTTTGCGAGGCCGCAGACATCCCGTCTCGACCGAGAGCGAGAGTGTGGCTGCCGTCGGAACCCAAGGTTCAACCCGAAGGTCCCAACAGACGGTTGGAAGGTGGTCAAGGTGGAAAAAGCCGAGCGCGTCACCATGAACGTGGTAATCCTCTTGGAACCCCTCGCAGCCCAACAAAACCGGGTGAACTACGGGTTCGACATGGTGCAACTACGCAGCTATGACACAGATAAGCTAGCGGCAGACAACCTGGCTGCCTGTGCGTCGTACGAACCCCCGAGCGTCGACGAATTGGAGCATGAGGAGGCCACCCTCACCGGCTACGTGTCAACCGACTCGGAGCTGACAGAGAGCCTGAAGCAGCTGTGCACTTAGGACATAACCCGACCAGTGCGCACTGTTCTCCAGGACATAGCGGAGGAAGCGGAGGGTACCCAGCCCGACCACGGTCCCAAAGACAACATAGACGAAGTCCTCATTCAAGAGCCATGGATTGTTGGTAACAATATCTGTGGCTTATCAACCCCCTATACAAGCTATTTTACACCAAGGATAAGGGTAAAACCAGAACCTTCATTCTTACAAAGACACACTTTAACACATTTCTCATTCCACAGTTTAGCGCAGGCGACCTCACCGCGGTCAGACTGGAGCTAAACGAAAATACTCATCACACCATAGCATCATTCTATCTGGCTCACGACTACGAAGGGCCACTACCAAACATCACTACACAACAACTCATACATCCACACTCGTCTAAGGAACTCATCCTGGGTGGGGACGCTAACTCACACCACACTCAGTGGGGAAGTACAAACACAAACGAAAGGGGTGAGTTACTCTACGACTATCTCCTTCAATCAAATCTATTCATCTGCAACAAAGGTAATGACCCAACTTTCATCTTTAGAAATAGGAGGGAAATTCTTAGACATTACACTAATATCTGATCCCCTACTTAACCAGCTAGAAGCGTGGAAGGTGGGGATCGAGCACTCATTCTCAGACCACCGATACATAGAATTTACAATAACTCTAGACTGTCCTCCCGCCGAGAACATTACTAATCTAAGATTAACCAACTGGGGATACTGAAAAAAATCTCCTCAACAGGAACCTACACGCTCCACCGAAGCACATACGAAACGGTCAAAAATTAGATAACCTAGTTAACACTTTTACTGATATCTGCGGTGAGGCCTTAAAAAGCGCTTGCACAAGCAGAACAGTCAAAGCAAAGCACAAACCCCCATTGGGAACGCAACCCTGGCGAACCTTAAAAGAGAGTGTAGAACTTACTTTAGTAGAGCGAAATACAACAATAGCGAATCTTCCTTGAATATACATACAAAACTAAGCCTATACAAAAAGGAAAGTAGAATATAGAAACGAAGAGCTTGGGCTAATTTCTGCAGTAGCATAGAATCTACTGCGGAAGCATCCAGACTCAGAAGAATTTTAGCAAAATCTCCAGCAACCATTGGCTATCTAAAAACCAATGCTGACAGCTGGAGGGAAAACAGTCAGGAAAGCCTTGAACTACTGTTAGACACCCACTTCTTTAAAAACACACATGTAGTGGACGACCTCTGCATAGAGGAAAACTTAGACGACCAGAGTACAGACACTAGATATTTCCCTACCCTGGCTGACAGCCATCTTCCACGGCTGCCTTGCTCTAAACCATATTCCAACAAGGTGGCTGGACGTTAAGGTAATTTTTACACCGAAAGCCGGCAAACCCTCCCACACCAACCCAAAGGACTTCAGCCCAATTAGTCACTCTTCCTTCTTGTTGAAGACCCTGGAAAGGCTAATTGACACCCATATCAGGCTAACCATCGACTAAAGCCTACTCTCTGACGCACAACACGCGTACCGTAAGGGCAGATCAACAGATACCGCCCTCACTCCCTAGTGTCCAGTATAAGGAATACTCTCTGGCAGCCTTTCTAGACGTAGAAGGCGCCTTTAACAACGTCACCCCAACGGCGATTACTGGGGCTCTGACTGAATTGGGCATTGAGCGGCCCATAGTGGGACTCATACACATGAGTCCTCATGCTAACCAGCAGAGTAGTGTACTATGGGATCCGCCCACTCGACCAGGAATTTCAGCAGAGGAACCCCACAAGGGGGCGTATTCTCACCTCTTCTATGGGTTTTAGTGGTCAACAAACTGATATCACTTCTAGAAGAGGCGGGCACTAAAGTGGTAGCCTACGCGGACGACGTGGTTATCCTACTGCAGGGCAAATTCCCGCAAACTCTTTGCAATCTAACGGAGATAGCCTTATCCACCCTCTCAGGGTGGACGGCTATCTGTGGACTGGGAGTTAACCCAGAAAAGACCGAGCTAGTTCTCTTTACAAGGAAGTATACCAAATCTAATTCTCCCAAAACTACACCAAACGCGCATAACCGAGCAAAGTACCTAGGTGTCATCCTAAAAAGCTTCTCAGGACAGACAAGATCCTAGATCGCACACGCAAAGCGGCCATAGCCCTCTTCGCTTGTAAAAAAGCCATAGGGAGGAAGTGGGGTTTCTCCCCATGATAGTTCACTGGCTATACACTGCAATAGTCAGGCCCATTCTCCTCTACGGAAACATCGTATGGTGGCCTTCCCTAGAAAAGAATTGCAACCTCCGGATCCTTCACAAGATCCAAAGAAGCGCTCTACGGGTCACTCCAACATCCTTTCAAAACATACATCTTTACCACGCAGTACAGACTTTGCTATACCCATAGTCAACTTCGAAAGAAGATACAAGATCTTCATACCCACCCGTACAGACTCGGACAACCTCCCACACCAACTCGAAAACGCTGTCAACATATACACATACGGCTCCAAGCTTAACTCCCAAACAGGTGGGGGAGTCTTCTCCCCCGAACTAGACATAAAAGTCTCATTCCGCCTACCACACCACTGTAGTGTTTTCCAAGCGGTAGTCATGGCAATTCAGGAAGCCATGACCCACCTGGACACGTCAGTACATCATGACATAGATACTTTCATCTTCTCGGATAGTCAAGCAGCCCTCAGGGCCCGCGACTCCTACACAGCGAACTCAAAATCCATCTCTGAATGCCTCAAATCTCTTAACGAAATGGCCACTCATCTGAGAATCAACCTCATCTGGGTGCCTGGACACCGCATTATTGAGGGCAACTGCATAGCAGACGAGCTAGGAAGACAGGGGACAACCGCCGACAGCCTTCGCGATAAGGACACGGTGGGTATGCCCATGGCTACCTGCAAGCTCCATCTCAGGCAGAGACTGTACACACTTTCCAATAACCGTTGGAACTCAATCTCAACATGCCACAATTCTAGACCCACATGGCCAAACTGCGGCTCGAAAAGAACAAAAACTCTCCTACAATGTACCAGGGAGGACATCTCCACTCTCCTAAATGCCCTCACGGGTCCCTTATAGGGACTCATGCGCTCAGGCTGGGACTCAGTTACCACGACTTCTGCCGCAGCTGCAAACAGATAGACGAAGAGGAGAGCATCGAACACCTCCTATGCTTCTGCCCAGCGCATAACCTAAAGCGCTTTCAAACCCCAAACACTTCCGAACCTTGCGGCCATTCAGGGCGTAAGCAAATAACCCATGAGATAGGGAAAAGGATCTAATCAGAGATCATGTGGTACCACAAGGGGCCAATGTGGCCTAAGTGTGGGGATTAGTATCTAATCCTCAACCACTCCTACCTAACCTACTCTAACCTTGTCGCGTTCATCTAACTCCGAAATCAATACGTATCGATTGACCCAAAAAAAGTTTGCAACGCCCACTCTAACGTCCATAACGCTTGAATCTGTCTACCGCCCAAATAAGCATATATTGAGATCGCGGGTAGGTGGCGCATTTCAATCTCGCCTTGCTGCTTGAATATCTCTATTTCCCTTTGGTCCCTTTAGCTGAGTAAAGGGTATCTGATGGCCCGCATCGTTATTCCGCTGTTTGAACCCCACATAAGTACACTGTACATTAGAGCGGTCCATATTTGTATGGAAATTTGTAAGTTTGGGGGGGTTCCAGGACCTACGAGGTTACGGTAACATCAGAACGCATACTCCTTTCATGACGGAAAATTCCACGGGCTGGACCTTCGGGCAAGGCCGCAGCCGGGTTTTATGGTACGTGGCCGAGGTATGAGGCTCGTGAGGCCAAGAATCCTACGGGCTGAACCTTTGGGCGAGGCCGCAGCCAGATTCTGTCGTGGTTGGCCGGCTAAAGCAAATTTGATTAGTTAAAGTCGGAAGGTTCTGCCATTCGGCTACGATGTTGAATTAGTAGGACACGAAGGGATCTACCACTTCGCGGTAGGGTATCAGGGGAGGACACACGAGGGGATCTTCCGCCCCGTGGTGGGAGTTAGTAGGACCCGAAGGGATCAACCACCTCGTGGTGGAGGGGGGCCTATTGGGGTAGGACACACGAGAGGATCTTCCGCCCCGTGGTGGGAGCTAATAGGACACGAAGGGATCTACCACCTCGTGGGGGGGGGGGGGGGGGGTAATTAAGCAGGAGAGTGAGGGGGTCTTCCGCCACACTGCGCAATTAGGTTAGTGGATAAAATTCAGAAGATCGGGACAACTTATATATATATATAGCGGTAAATTATTTTACCGCTTCCAATTGGAAAACAAAGGGGTGCGGGTGGGGGCAAAAACCAATATGTATATCAACCCGGCTTGTCGTTTCCTTTCGTATAAGTTCACTCATTTTTATTCATCGTGTTTAATTGTTCTTGGGTTTCACAGCGCCGATTACACTGGTTCACTAAACTTTTTTTCTACCGACCGCGTTTTCTTTCCCACGTGATTCTTTGTTTTCTTTTGTCGGCGTGCGCGACCGTTCGCCACGAGGTACCAGAGCCGAGAGAGCCCCAGGAAGCCCTCGCCTCCTTTTGACTTTTTCCTAGCCGGATCGGTTGGTATTTTCTCTATTTTCTAGTAGTTATACCCGTTACTAGTAGAGCAAAAGGGTATACTAGATTCGTCGGAAAGTATGTAACAGGCAGAAGGAAGCGTTTCCGACCCCATAAAGTGTATATATTCTCGATCAGGATCACTAGCCGAGTCGATCTAGCCATGTCGGTCTGTCCGTCTGTCCGGATGAACGCTGAGATCTCGGAAACTATAAGAGCTAGGCTATTGAGTTTTGGCGTGCAGATTCCTGAGCTTCTTACGCAGCACAAGCTTGTTTCAGCAATGTGCAACGCCCACTCTTACGCCCACAAACCGCCCAAAACTGTGGATCCTACAGTTTTGCTGCAAGAATAAAAATATTAACTGAAATGTATTGTTCTCATCAATACCTATCGATTGACCCAAAAAAAAGTTTGCTACGCCCACTCTAACGCCCACAAACCGCCCAAATCTGTTACGCCCACAGTTTTCATGATAGATAAAAAATTGTAACTGAAATGTATTGGTCTCGTCAATACCTATCGATTGATCCAAAAAAAATTTAATGTAAAAATGAGATTACCGAAATATCGTTTTTACCATTTCGAGCATATCAAAACAAGAAAATACTCCTGTGATTTTCAAGCCTTCGTTGTTGGGATTTTTCTTCAATTTCATCGATGAAGCCACCACCGCCCTGACAAGCATTTTTCTTAATAATTTTATTAAAGGCTGTGCAATCTTAGAGTAGTCTTTTATGTAGAGCCTCAAGTAACCAGCGATTCCTAGAAAACTTTGAATCTCTTTCTTTTTTGTTACAAATTTAATCTTTCAGATTACGTCCACTTTCTTTTGACTTGGCTGAAGACCTTTGATTTAACAGTATGGCTTAAAAATTCGATGTCCTCTCTGCAAAACTCGCATCTGTCTTAGATAGGCAACTCCCCCTCCCCCCTCATTAACGTATGCGGGTTCTGGGACAATTAGCATAATCCAATAAATTAACTGATTTTAATGGGCTTTGAAGTCATAAAAATGTCACGATCATGTCTATAAAGAGTATACTTAATTGCCCCCATCGCCCCCACATCCCCATGTGACAATATTGATCATGTATCCTTCCCCTCATTATGTGCAATTAATAGTCAGGTGAGAAAGGTGCACGTGAGAAAGGTCGCACAACCATAGTATCCAAAGGTTGTTATCTTAGAGGAACATATCCGATCATGTTGGGGAAAGGTGTGATCACGTACCCTTTTGCCTCATTATCACAGGTGTTGCTGTGCACGTGTGAAAGGTCGCACACCCAAAGTATTCAAAGATGGTTATCTTAGAGGAACATGTCCGATCATGTTGGGGAATAATGTTTCCTATGATTGTAAAACTAATTTAGAAATCAAAAGAACCCCAATAAAATAAATCTCACAAGTTAATGATTCTCAGATGTGGAATATTTTCAAATACACATTTTTGTTTCCGCCCCAGAACGTTTAACTGGTAAATTGTCTAAGATTCTCTCCTTTCCACAAATGGGTCATAAACATGTCATAAAAGGGATTCAAGCAAGAGCTACCCGAACATGCGCACCTGTCAATTACCTGACCGCAATAAAAGGGACACATGCACAACCCAGAAGGCGCACGCTCATTGACAAGATCATGGGCCTCACGCCAACGACCTCATACGACGTTCCCATAATAGGGGTTGAAATCACGACCGCGCAACAACTCGCAAGTAGCCGACATATCTCAGTCAAGGAAATATTTTCCATTCTCCGTACCTGTAATTTTAACTCGAAATAAAAAGTCAGAAGTTTATTTTGTAGCATAATAATACATTTATTCATTTATTTTGGTATTGCGAACATTTTTGTTATACATAGAAATTAATTTTCTGCTTTGATTCCGGCGACTTGCATAGAAGAAGCAGGCGCACGTTTCCGACGTCATTTCTGGATTACAAAATGTAAAGTGTTCACCATAATTCGTAGTTTTGAGATCATGTCCACCTCGATTCATGAACATAGATTTTGTGTTTAGAAGATATTGAAAATGCTGACCAGTTATCTCTCCTTTAAATTGTTCAATAAATTGTTCAATTTCCTCATGAAATTTCATTTTGTTAATTCTATTTTCTTGTAGGTCTTTACACATCTAGTCTCAACTTTAAAATGATGTATAACAATTATTTTATTGTTTTGGAGCTACTTTTAAAAAATGTCAAAATAATGTATGCATTGTTTAGAGCACAAACCCCGCCCTTAAGGTGTGTTTCACAATAGGGAAACCGGTTTCCTTTAAACCTGTTTAATGACGGACAGCCCATTTCCTCGATATTAATGAGCTGACGACTCCCAAAAAACTTCTGTAGAAATCGTTTCTTTTCCACACCTTTACAAATAATTTGTTTTCCGCTTGTAATTGTCCTTAGATACTTTCGAGTTTGTGGAAAACTGTTTTCTCCATCGTTTGTATTTAGCAAAGCAAAATCATATGATGGCTCTATTAGAAAACAAGGAAGAACGCTATAGTCGAGTACCTCGACTATCAGATACCCGTTACTCAGTTATAAATGGTTCGCAAATAAAAAATACTTTCCTTATTATATTTTTTATGACATTTTTTATGAAGGGATAATATTCCATGAATTTTTTCCATTGCCTTGACCTTTGCGCCTGCGTCGAGGCATTTTAGCAATCCTTTACACCATAACCTGTGTTTATTGTAGGTAACAAACTTGACTCTGGGGTTATGGCACGGTTAGCAATGGGTGGTTTGCTTAATGGGATTTAAATTATCGGTGACAAATTTATAAGTGAAAGTCACAGACATTTTGGACAAAGGATACAATTGGTCATTTAGGTGTGAGTATACTCATTTGTTATGGTGACAGAAAATGGGATAATCACAGTGTTTTTTGTTTTTTATTGTATTACGCCGGAGCGATTTCAATTACTTTCCCAAATATAGTTAGTTTTAAATCGTTTTTTGACATTCATATATTTTGTTCTTTCTAGACATTTTATTGTAGCTAATAACTATAGTTATGGGATGTAAGGCTAGCTATCGTAGTTAAGATTACATTTATTATACCTACATAAGATGAAAGAACATGAAAAATGGAAATGTTTTATTTTAACAACATACTAGTTAAAGTGGATGATATTATTATATATTCTTAATATCTGTCATTATGAATCAAAATTGTTTATCAAAACAGCTTCTACACAGCTTTTAGACAACTTGTGAACAATTTATTTCTTAATTAGTTTTACAATCACAGGATACATCTTCCCCCAACATAATCGGACATGTTCCTCTAAGATTTATATATCAATCTTGAGATAATTTGGATTTGCATTATTTCTTCTTTCTTCATAGCAAACACATTAAAAATCAGAGTGTAAGTTTTTACTTCACATTGAAAGTCGTCTAGTGATCAAGATTTTTTGATCATTCTTAACAAAAGACTATAAAAGCTCGTAGACGTTAATAGCAACTAGTAACCAGCTAATAATAAATAGTAAACATCAAGTAAACAGGTATTAAAGATATATAAACCAGATACTAAACAGCTAGTAAACAACTTGTATACATCTATTAAACAACTTGTATACATCTACTAATCATATAGAAACCAGATACTAAACAGCTAGTAAACAACTTGTATACATCTAGTAAACAACTTGTATACATCTACTAAACATATAGAAACCAGATACTAAACAACTTGCATACATCTACTAAATATATTGTAACCAGATACTAAACAACTTGTACACATCTACTAAATATATAGTAACCAAATACTAAACAGCTAGTAAACAACTTGTATACATCTAGTAAACAACTTGTATACATCTATTAAACATGTAGAAACCAGATACTAAACAACTTGTATACATCTACTAAATATATAGTAACCAGATACTAAACAACTTGTATACATCTACTAAATATATAGTAGCCAGATACTAAACAGCTAGTAAACCACTTGTATACATCTAGTAAACAACTTATATACATCTATTAAACATTTAGAAACCAGATACTAAACAACTTGTATACATCTACTAAATATATAGTAACCAGCTAATCAGTATTGTAATTAAAGAGCTTATTAAACTTATTCAGAATCTTAGACAATGATGCCTTACTCATACAAATAGTATACAAATAGAATAGAATTAGAAAACTAGAACTAGAAAAATAGTTGACAACAAGAACCGATATTACCAGGTCCCAAAACCTCTATCATAAACTTGAATCAGAAATTAAATTGAAAGACGCTCCTATGCTAACTAACGAGACTTTCGAAATATATTACAATATTATTATGGGATGGAACAAATGAATGCTTTAAAAATAATTCAACATCTGAGAAATATTAAATTGTGAGAACAATTTTACATCTATCTATGGGAACCAACCGAAAATATGCGTTTGGACCGAAGGTTAACAACCCATATATTTCTTACAGAGGGAGGAGTCAGAAAATTAATTATATAAAAATATATATAATATATATTTAATTATGAATTAAATGAAATATGTTTACAATAATAAAATAATATTAAATGATCCTATAACATTTGTTTCTGACTGAACAAATGAATGGGGCTGTTTATTGCAGAGGTTTCGGTCTGGCGGAATCCGTTTGACCTAGCCTACTGCTATTCACAGCTGACCTTACAGGACGTTCGCTATCCGCAACCTGCGACCCGCTTGGTCGCCTCCAGCTAGGCGTCCTCGGAACCATCTCACAAGTTCCTTGGACCAAGTAATATTAAATAATCCTATAAAATTTGTTTCTGACTGAACAAATGAATGGTTTAAGAATAATCCAACATCTGAGAAACATTAAATTGTAAGAATTATTTTACATCTATCTATGGGAACCAAGCGAAAATATGCGTTTGGAACGAAGGTTAACAACCCATTTATTTTTTACAGAGGGAGGAGTCAGAAAATTAAATATTTAAAATACATACAATATATATTTAGTTGTGAATTAAATGAAATATGTTTACAATAATAAAATAATATTAAATAATCCTATAAAATTTGTTTCTGACTGAACAAATGAATGGTTTAAGAATAATCCAACATCTGAGAAACATTAAATTGTAAGAATTATTTTACATCTATCTATGGGAACCAAGCGAAAATATGCGTTTGGAACGAAGGTTAACAACCCATTTATTTCTTACAGAGGGAGGAGTCAGAAAATTAAATATTTAAAATATATATAATATATATTTAGTTGTGAATTAAATGAAATATGTTTACAATAATAAAATAATATTAAATAATCCTATAAAATTTGTTTCTGACTGAACAAATGAATGGTTTAAGAATAATCCAACATCTGAGAAACATTAATTTGTAAGAATTATTTTACATCTATCTATGGGAAGCAAGCGAAAATATGCGTTTTTTACAGAAGGAGGAGTCAGAAAATTAATTATATAAAAATATATATAATATATATTTAATTATGAATTAAATGAAATATGTTTACAATAATAAATTAAATAAAATAAAATTAAATGATCCTACAAAATTTCTTTCTGACTGTAATTAAAACTACAAGTACGGATGAAGGGAAAGTATTTTGTTCAATGAGGTACGTCGGCTACTTCCGAGTTGGTGCACGGTCGGAACATCATCCCTTATCAATGGTCTTGAGATGTATGAACTTATCAGACGGCCTGCTCCTTAGGTCTTGGGCATGTGACTTTAATGATGGTCAGGTAATTATAGATCACGGTAAGTTGGTTTGTATGCTTTGATAATTCTTAACCAGAAACTATAACAACTCATAACACTTGTTAACAGTTAGTTACCATCTAAAACCAAGTACTTTACAGATACTATACAAAAAGTAATCATCCAAAAGCAAGTACTTTACAGGTACCATACACAAAGTAACCATCCCAAAAACAAGACTAAAGAGAAAGTAAGCATCAAAATACTGCTAGATAACAACTAAACACAACGTGTCCAATGTGTCAAGTCCATGTCCATCAATATGAGTACTACCCTAAAATATTTTATATCTCTGGATAATCTTCAAAGTCAAAATCTATTAAATTCCGGATGGAGCAGTGGGGATGAAATATCTACCGGACCCCACTTTAACTTTTCTGTACCATTAAAAAATTTATTGGGATTTGCTGAAGATTATAAAAAAGTTTTGTTAAATTGTAAACATGAACTAGTGTTGATGCTAACTAAGAATCATGGTGATGTGTTTGAACAAACCAGAAATGAACAAACTTTTAAGTTGGAAATGACGAATATAACCTGGAAAAATCCCCATGTAACTCCGAGCGATTTTGCAAAAATTAAGATGTACGATATTATTAAAAGTGGTGTAAACCTACCAATCGCATTCCGGAGTTGGGATTCATATGTTAACCCCAAATTGGGGTATGGAAGTCAACACAGCTGGAATGTGAAATTGTCGGGTAACCGCGAAAAACCAAGATTTGCCATAATTGGATTTACACTAAATGGAGAACTTATCACAAATAACTTATCAAACTTGAAAGTTCACTTGAATTCTGAGTCATATCCATATGATAATCTGAATGTTGATTTTAGTAAGAATCAGTATGCTCACCTATATGAAATGTATACAAGGTTTCAATCTAGTTACTATAATCGTGAATCACAAGCATTTTTGACCCAAAATGAATTTAAATTGAAGGCCCCTATTATTGTGGTTGATCTTTCATATCAAAACGAATCAGTGAAAACTGGTCCTATTGATGTGAGAATTTCAATAGAACTGAAGACACCAAGTCATGAAAATACCCAAGCTTACTGTCTCCTCATACATGACCGTTTAGTTGAATATAACCCATTAAACGGACTAGTACAACGAGTTGTTTAACATTAGAAAAATGTTGAATGATACTGTTTCGATTGATGTTCAAGGTTTCTTTGATAATAATAATAATTTTATTTTAAAGGAAATTGGAATTGTATTCGAAAAAGATCCAAACTTGAATAATAGTATTTTAATAGAACCACCATATGATTTTACCTTGCTAAATACAAAATCTCGAAAGACTGCAATTTGGTTAACCAATACACATCACAAAATTTTTTGGAACGATGGAGAGAACAGTTTTCCACAAACTCGAAAGTATCTAAGGACAATTACAAGCGGAAAACAAATTATTTGTAAAGGTGTGGAAAAGAAACGATTTCTACAGAAGTTTTTTGGGAGTCGTCAGCTCATTAATATCGAGGAAATGGGCTGTCCTTCATTAAACAGGTTTAAAGGAAACCGGTTTCCCTATTATGAAACACATCTTAAGGGCGGGGTTTGTGCTCTAAACAATGCATACATTATTTTGACATTTTTTAAAATAATTGTTATACATCATTTTAAAGTTGAGACTAGATGTGTAAAGACCTACAAGAAAATAGAATTAACAAAATGAAATTTCATGAGGAAATTGACCAATTTATTGAACAATTTAAAGGAGAGATAACTGGTCAGCATTTTCAATATCTTCTAAACACAAAATCTATGTTCATGAATCGAGGTGGACATGCTCTCAAAACTACGAATTATGGTGAACACTTCACATTTTGTAATCCAGAAATGAAGTAGGAAACGTGCGCCTGCTTCTTCTATGCAAATCGTCGGAATCAAAGCAGAAAATTAATTTATATGGGAACGTCGTATGAGCTCGTATGAGGTCGTTGGCGTGAGGCCCATGATCTTGTCAATGAGCGTGCGCCTTCTGGGTTGTGCATGTGTCTCTTTTATTGCGGTCAGGTAATTGACAGGTGCGCATGTTCGGGTAGCTCTTGCTTGAATCCCTTTTATGACATGTTTATGACCCATTTGTGGAAAGGAGAGAATCTTAGACAATTTACCAGTTAAACGTTCTGGGGCGGAAACAAAAATGTGTATTTGAAAATATTCCACATCTGAGAATCATTAACTTGTGAGATTTATTTTATTGGTGTTCTTTTGATTTCTAAATTAGTTTTACAATCATAGGAAACATTAGTCCCCAACATGATCGGACATGTTCCTCTAAGATAACCATCTTTGAATACTTTGGGTGTGCGACCTTTCACACGTGCACAGCAACACCTGTGATAATGAGGCAAAAGGGTACGTGATCACACCTTTCCCCAACATGATCCGATATGTTCCTCTAAGATAACAACCTTTGGATACTATGGTTGTGCGACCTTTCTCACGTGCACCTTTCTCACCTGACTATTAATTGCACATAATGAGGGGAAGGACACATGATCAATATTGTCACATGGGGATGTGGGGGCGATGGGGGCAATTAAGTATACTCTTTATAGACATGATCGCGACATTTTTATGACTTCAAAGCCCATTAAAATTAGTTAATTTATTGGACTATGCTAATTGTCCCAGAACCCGCATACGTTAATGAGGTGGGGAGGAGGGGCCGGGGGCCATTAATATGCTAATTGTCCCAGAACCCGCGTTTCCCTACTACTAACTGAATATTCAGCTTAGATGATTGAAAATATAAAAATATAATCCATGTAAACAATGCAAAATATCATTCATTAGTCTCTGAAACGTTGAGGGTGCGTTCCGTAGTCCAAAAGGCATTGAAGAAACTCTTAGTGGCCACTGGCTGTTAAGAATGCTGTTTCATGGACATCTTTAGTGACTATTTTAATCTGGTAATAACCTTTTCCAGGTTGTAGGATGAAGAATATTTTTCATTTTTCCCCTAGCTTGTAAAAAATCTCGTCTATATTCGGGATCGGGAATCGATCTTCTATTGTTTCTTGGCTAGTCCATTTTCTTCTGAGCAACGCACAAAGGACTTTTAAATGGGTTCCTTGAGTTTCTTATAATACCATGATGTAACATATCACCCATTTTCCTGTTAGCTTCGTCTTGGTGCATTTCGGAGTTTTTGTATGCTTTTGAATAAATTTGAAAATCATTATACTCGTTAGTCGTAGAGTAAAAGGGTATACTAGGTTCGTCGGAAAGTATGAAACAGGCAGAAGGAACCGTTTCCGACCCCATAAAGTATATATATATTCTTGATCAGGATCACTAGCCGAGTCGAGCCATGTCCGTCTGTCCGTATGAACGCTGAGATCTCGAAAAATATAAAAGCTACAATCCTGGGATTAGGCATGCAGATTCCTAAGATTCCTGCCCAGAGCAAGTTTGTTTCAGCAGAATGCCACGCCCATTCTAACGCCCACAAGCCGCCCAAAACTGTGGTTCCTACAGCGTTGATGCTAGAAAATTTTAACTGAAATGTATTGTTATCATCAATACCTATCGATTGACCCAAAAAAGTTTGCAACGTCCACTTCAACGCCCACAAACTTCAAAAACTCGTTAATATGAACATGGAGATCTCGGAAACTGTCGAAGATAGAGAATTGGGATCTCAGACTTAGATTCCGTTGCCTTGTACGCAGCGCAAGTTTGTCACGCGAATATGACACGCCTACTCTAACGTCCACAAACCGCCTAAACCTGTGGCGTCAATATCTATCGTCAATACCTATTGATTGATCCAAAAAAAAATTTTCCGCGCCCACTCTAACGCCCATAACGCTTAAATCATTCTACTGCCGGTAGGTGGCGCATTTCAATCTCGCTTTGCTGCTTGAATATCTCCCTTTGGCCATTAGCTGAGTAACGGGTATCTGATAGTCGAGGTACTCGACTATAGCGATATTCCTTATTTTTTTAATAATAATATGCTAAAATTATTATAGATGGGCGTATGACTTGCCATTCTCGAAGGATCTTCGAGGTTATGATAATTTTGGAATACTAATTCCTTTCTGCCACTTCGTCGGAGGGAATAAGAGGGAGAGTGAGGGGATCTTCCGCCTCACTGCGCAGGTGGATTAACGAAAAGTTGTGAGAATATATAGTGTCAATACTTCTACCACGCCCAGCCGGTAAGCTAAGTCACTTGGGGAAAAGGGTGCGTGGAGGTTTCCGTTTAATAAATAAATTTTTGTTTCACAAATGCCTTGCGTTATTGCTTTGTTTTCTGTTTCACTGCACCGATTGCACTTCTTGCTCACTAACCTTATTTTCCTACCGACCGCGTTCTTACTCCCCACGTGCTTAACTTGCAACCGTCTGCCTCGAGGTACGTGAAAAGGAGAGACCCCCGAAAGCCGCGGTGTGACGTACTCGTACTGTCCGGTCTTTTCCTTGCAAGATCGGTTTGGTATTTTCCACTATTTTTCTAGTACTTTGCTCTATAATTGCCACCTCGGGCGGATGGTGCGGAACTAAACTTGGATTTTTTTTTGTTCCATACCCGAAAATCCCATCGGTTCGCTTTCCTACTTTTAAATAATAATACTTCATTTCATTTCGCTTACAAACTTATGGTTATAATAATGTTAAGCTCAAATAACTATTACTATTTTGGCGGCCCAGCCGTTAGGCAGGATTGTCACACCCCCTTTCCTAAGGGGGGCTGATGACGAGACGTCCGACACTCTTCATGGTGACGACGTAGTGCCAATCTCCTTCCTTGACGGCGAAGCGATCGCGGTGACCTCGTCCGGTTTGTTCGACCGCCCTCTCGGCAATCAGACGAATTACCGATGCTGGCAGTAGTCGTAGTTCGAGGGTCTTGGACCAGCATTTTGTTAACGGACGTAAGACGTCCAGAGATACCATCTTCTACTAATGTGAACGAGGTCAATTCCTCCATGAATGACCCGTCCCGGTTCCCTGACCGAGGACCCCATCCTCCCACTCGGTCAGCGGTGCATGTGGCGGGGTACAGATCGGGGATTTACAACGACTGACTTGGTGTTGGCGGGACTCAGTATAGCTCTAATGACCGGCTCGAGGATCTCGTCTGGTCCAAGGCTGTTCGTAGTCTCCCTGAGGTGCGTAATGCTGTGACCACTCTGGACGACGAACTTTCGAGTTATCGTGAGGTTCGGCGCGCTCGTAATGTTCGCTCGCGTTGCTGGAGTCGTCTTCAACGTGGTAAGTTTCCGAGGGTCGAGTGGGTCGTCGCGTATCGCCTGGTTTAGGGCTCCACATGCCCGCAAACCGAGATTTACCCGCGTCTTCTGACTCCTGGTCGTCGGAATACTCTGCGCCGTCGTTCGTCTTCATTTCACCTTGGCCGCCATAGTCGGCGACCTGGTCCTGCTCGATCCCTTCGTCGCGTCTCGCCTGGTTTAGGGCTCCACATGCCCGCAAACCGTCGTTCGTCTTCATTTCACCTTGGCCGCCATAGTCGGCGACCTGGTCCTGCTCGATCCCTTCGCCTTTGCCTTTCGATGTCTACGAATCTCCTTCGTCGTACCCTTCCGCAACGACGCGATCAGAAAGGTCGTGGTGAAAGCATTCGATATGGTCGGAACCATCCGACATCTCGATGACCTCTTCCATCTGAAAGCGGAGAATAAACTTATAGATACGAGACCCTTATTGTTCAAGCTCCCTACCTATCGGTGCAGTGAAACCTCGACTTAGAGTACTTAGATAATAGCATTGTGTGTGTTAGTACAATTCAACTTGGAAATTACCGTGTGAACCTCTACCCTGCTTAACCTCTCGTGTCGCCTCCCAGGGCAGGCCCGTCGTCTTCTTCTGCAGCTGCATTTCCGAAGTCCTCAGAGTAATAAGGTTTCAGATGGCTGATGTTGGCGGAGCGTGAACGTCTTTCCCCTGGGCGTCGCAACAGAACAAGGTTAGGGGATATGAACCTCATTACGGTGTAGGGACCGCCATATTTGGGGGCCAATTTGGCCGGGAAACCTTCAGCCGCCTTCGAGAGAGGATGTTGGCGTACCCACACTTTGTCACCGAGCTTCGGTCTCCACTCACGGCGTCGAAGGTTGTAATGACGTGCTTGCTCCTGGGAAGCACGTTGGATGTTGGATCTGACGATATCGAAGATTCCTCTAAGTTGGGGTGACCTCGTCGTATAACATAGTATGGAGTCTGGGCTCGCGTTCGCGTTCTTGCGTCAGGACTGTATCCCGTAGAGTCCGATATGCTTGCGTTGATGGCGAGCGCTATTTCTTTACAGTCCGATTCGTCCTGTCGGTAGGGTTCTCCTGTGGACACGCTTCGCGTCTCTAAACATGCCGGGCCAGAAATACCTCTGAGAGGTAAGGGACGCACAGTTTCCACGGGAAGTAGTCCTCATCAGCTCTGTGTCCAAAATTTCGGTACAATTGTCCATTTTCCATCATGTAGTCTGAGAACTTCACGGGGTATTCCCTTATCTTAACTTGCATACCTTGGATCCATTTACAGGGTGTCTCCACCTCGGCCATCTGTTGCAGGACTTCACAGGGTTGCCGTGATAACGCGTCCACCACCACGTTCAATTTGCCTCGACCACACCGCACGTCGAACTGGAACTGTTGCAACTCAAGCGCCCATCTAACTATTCGATCGGAGGGACTTTCGATGGAGTTCAACCATTTGGTTGGATGGTCGGTAACCACTTCGAACCGATACCCTTTCAAGTAGCACCGCATTTTCCTAATAGCCCATATGATGGCCAGACTCTTTTTTTCTGTCGTCGTGTAATTGCCCTCCGTGGCTGTGAGTCGACGACTGGCGTACGCGATGACTCTCTCCTGGCCCTCGATATCTTGCGACAAGACTGCTCCTAGCCCCACGTCACGTCAGTTTGCAACACAAACGTCTTGTCGAAGTCGGGACATCCTAACACGGTGGTTAACCTTCTTTTCACCTCTTCTAGCGCGTTCTGTTGCTCTTCCGGCCTTTCTTCAACAGGGCAGTCATTGGTTGTACCATGGTTTCGAAGTTAGGGACGAACCGGCGATACCAAGATGCCATGACTAGCCACTGCCACACTAGCCACATATCGTCCAAATAGGCGAAGGCGAACGGCTCCATGTCCGCACCAATCACACTATCCAAGGCGCCGAGTGAAGTCCGAAGGGCATGACCTTCCACTGGTATAGGCCTCCTCCAACGTCGAAATGTATCGGGCCTGACGTAGTTTTTCCAGGATGTGGTTGATCCTGGGGACGGGGTATGCGTCGGGCACTGAGTGAGCGTTCAATTGTCTATAATCAACGCACATGCGCCATTCGCCCGTCTTCTTTTTGACCAACACTATGGGTGCGCTATGCGGACTTTTTGAAGGTTCGATGGCGTCTTCACGCTCTGCTTTTCCGGATTCCTTGGGTAGTACCTTTGTTTCAAGGGTTTATCGTCTTGCATTATAATCCGATGCACCGCCACGTGTGATACACATTGAAGCTCCTTGAAAAGCGTCAACTCACGGGTGATGATTTCCGCTGGTCGGGTCTTAGGTCATCCTCTTCCGTCATTGGTTCTCCACCCTCTGCTTCGTCGATTTCGTCCGGCCGAAAGTCCTGCAAGGCTCTTCCCGGTTCGTCATACCTCCTGATCTCGTCTCCTCCGTGGTCGCTTCTTCGCCCTCCTAAAGGGGTCATCAGACGCATGATCCGGTTGTGCGCGGGGACCTCGTCGGATTCCTGATTTCCAAGAACTGTCGTACTCCTTCCTTCGAGTACTTCCGGGTTCGTATCCTCTGACGACATCCGATCGACTTTACTTGAATACTTAGATAATAACATAGTGTGTCTCAGTACAATTTAACTAAGAAATTACCGCGTGACTTTCCACGCTGCTTGTCCTCTCGTGCCATCTTGTAACGAACACACTCTATGAGCGTTGTCCACCCTAGCACCTCTGTCTACGCTTTGACCGGGCTGCTCAGGGAGATGTCACAGAACTAAGAATTGTAGACAGAGAGACGGTAACGATAAGGATTTTAACCCAACGGCTATTGGCCAGCTTCTTTACTCACCCTACCTGTGAAGTCTCATTGAACTCGACCCTTAAAACAACTGCTGCGCTACATCCTCTAAGGTGCCTTTAAAAGATCACACATTAATTCATCTTAAATTTCTTTTAATACGGCAAATACGATAATATGGTTCATGGTTCTTAATACTACAAGTCCTAGCATTAAAACCTGCGGCTAGCTCAGTAGATTGTGTGTTCGTCCCACCAAATTTATATAAAGGTGACCGCCCAGTAGCTCAGTGAGAAAGCTCAGAACTCACGGGTTCTTTGTGGGCTTATTGCAGGTATATTATTACAAATAACTTGGTAGCTTGGTTGTCCTTGATATCGCCACTTGTGGCCTTCGGTACTTCCGACGGTCCTGGTTGTCTCGACAACCTCTCGCCTCGTTGACTCGGTGCTCCAGTCCTGTAGTTCCCTAAAGATCCTTGAGGCTCCCTGAGGATGCTCACTCGCTGCTCGTCCCTGACGCGTTGACTCGGTTACTGCCTCTGACGACTCGGACTCGTGAAGGGGTGCGGTGCGGGCTTAGGGAAGCGTCACCGTTCTCAGACTAGGGTTAACAGAAGCTGTTCTCTCCAGGATCACTCCTTTTGACACACCACCGCCTGTCCCTTGCTCTATCCCGGATGGTCCCACTGGGGTTTCTGCTCAGCCCGCGCGGACAGTCAAGGTGTCCTGCTTCCAGCGCTTGAAGCCCACTTACATAGGGCTCCTGGTACCGTTAATTTTTGGCATCTGCGCACAGCACCACTTCAGGGTCCAAAGTCTGCGGTTTTAGCGTTTTACCTTTCGCCCTCTGCACACGGCCCCACACTAGGGTGCTAAGCGCGGTGATATACCGTTAACCCTTCGCTCTTTCTTTGCAAGCTCTCTTTCCTTGTACTCTCAAAACTCTCTTGAGCTGAATTCTCAAAGCTCTCTTGTATTTAATTCTCCAAAACTCTCCCAAACTGAATTCTTCATGCTCTTTTGAAGTGAATTCTCCAAACTCTCTTGAAGTGAATTCTCTAAACTCTCCCTTCTCGCAGTGACGTTACTACGCGTATTCGCAGCGTATTTGGTAAGCGACCGGCCATCTGTTGCTGCTGCTGCTGAGATTTGTGGGCAGTTATTCAACTCCTAACATTCCCCCCATGTTTCGGGAAACATTTAAAAACTCGGTCCAACTCTCCGCCGATTCCTTGCATATCCTAGCCTTCGAGTCTTCGTGACGCTCCTATCGAATCCCCCGGCACTCCCTCGTTGCTCCCTCGTTGCTCCCTCCATGCTATACAATTCTCGAGCGCCCAGCCGCCTTACCCAAGTCGTAAACAATTTCTTATAAACAATTCTTAGCTGGGATCCCCTTACTCAGCGTTCCCACAGAATCTCAATTAGCTCCCCCACTTCAATCGAAGTTCATTATTAAGATTCAATTGCGCCGCAGTCCTCCTAACGGCGAGCCCCAAAACTGCAGCGTAATCCGTTTGGCAATTGATCATCCGATTTCCCGACTCTCTTGAGTCCAACCCTTGTCCAACTCTTAACGAGTTCCCCAATTCTCTTAAACCGAGGTTTGATTATCAGATAAGCGGCCCTTGGCCAGGCATTCCGTTTTTGCATCCGAGAAGATCGGTTGTATAAGAAGTTAATTGTGAACCGCCAAGAATAAAAGTCGATACTAAGGAAATGTTGTGAAGTTTAAACTTAGTGAATAAAAAATAAAAATAAATTTTTTTAAATAATTCACAAGTGAAGTTATTAATTGGCGCCCAACGTGGGGCCACGCCTAATTTGTTCTAAATAAAGCTTTAAAATAACTAACCAACGGTTTTAAAGTGAAAAGGAACTTGCGTGGTCAAATAAAAACACAACCGACAAAAAGTTTGTGTTAAAAATAAAAAGGGGAAATTAATAAATGAAATAATCCCCTTTTACTTACAACAATCTGCTAATTAGTAATCGACATAATAAACCTTCGGTTTAACAAAAAAAACTAAACGGTCTCAAAAAATAAAACCAAACAATTTACAAAGTTAAACAAAAAATTTAAAAACTGTAAAAGTGAAAGCTGATACAAAAAATTTAAAAACTGTGAAAGTGAAAGCTGATACAAAAAATAACAACTGAGAAACAAAATTCAAAAACAATTACAAATTCAAATACCAAATCCAACAAGAAGGAAGAGCTGAGGGCAATCCCTCGCTAAACAGTGACGACCAGAAATCAAATTGAAGGAAGAGCTGAGGGCAATCCCTCGCTAAAAATAAACGACCACAAAAATAAATAGAAGGAAGAGCTGAGGATCATCCCTCGCTAAAATCAACCAAGAAGGACGACCCCAGCAGGATCATCAAAAGAAAACAGACGATATCACATTAAATCCAGAAGAAAAGAAAACAATTAGTGAGCGTATACTGTTTATTTTTTATATTCTATTTAAGTACTATCAGCAGAAAAATTTAAATAAAATCAAGCAAGGTGGAAGACCTCATTAACGATTTTGAAAGAATTCTCACCATGCCCCTACCACAACCTGCAATGGCTTCTAGCAGCCAAGCTAATAACCAAGTGAGCGATTTAATTGCACATATTGTAAATATTGAATTGAATCCCTTAAGGAATGAGATCGTGAGTTTAAAAGTACAACTAAATCAAACTATAAAAAAGGTTGAAGACTTTCAAGTAGAATTTAATGAAATATTAAATGTGAAACTTCCTTTGAAATTATCAAATCAGTCAGGGAATTTAAAGGAGAAGAAGACAAATATGTGAGTTGGAGGGAATCAGCAGAAATAGCCATGGGGCAATATGCTAGAGGTAGCGAAAGGTTCTTTTCTGCATTATCAATCTTGAGGAACAAAATAATTGGCACAGCAAACGATGCCCTAACACACAATGGAACAGTACTAAATTTTGACGCCATAATGGCAAGGTTGGACTTTGTTTTTAGCGACAAACGTCCAATCCATCTAATTGAACAAGACTTAGGAAAGGGAAAGGGAAACTGTCCATAATGGAATATTATGGGTTAGTTAATAAAAAACTAACTCTTCTAATAAATAAAACCATTATGACTTACGGCAGAAATAAACCATTAACTGCTGTAATGAACGAAAAACACAAAAAGACAGCACTAAGAGTATTCATAACTGGCCTCAACGGCCATATCTCAGACGTCATATTTTCTATGAATCCGCCAGACTTACCGAACGCTATGGTAATAGTACAAGAACTAGAAAGCAATAATTTGAGGGCCCAAATCGCTAACAATTTTACATCATCACAGCGCAGGAGTTATGAGTCAAATTTATTCGGGTACCAAAACTCAAATAATAGACCCAAGCAAAACAACCATAATAATCAAATAATGACAATAATAACCATAATGTCTAATCAAAGGAATACTAACAACTTGAGGTTTAATCAACCCGATAGCCAGAACAGAAACAATTATATTCAAAATAAAAATCCTAATTGGAATCAGGGCAGACAGTATAATCCACAATATAATTCCTATAATCAATGGAATTTTAATAATGCTCATCAAAACAAGCCAGAACCGATGGACGTAGATGAATCCTTACAGATTCAAAATAGGCCAAAGTACAATCAGGGTTATAACAATTATAGTAACAACAACTATAATCAGAATAAGTGGAATCAGAATAAAAAGCCAGAGACACAAACAACTCAGCAAAATAATCCTCAGAGCAAAAGAGAACCAACAGGTACGGTTAACCAACCGGCAAACAAAACTATGCGATTAAATAATATCGAAGAGGACCATTTTTTATGCCAGAATCCGGAGTAGGATTACCCTACCTAATCCGATATGATATGATATGACACGGGTTACACATTTTATGAAATAGACGGGTTAAAATCCGATTTTCTAATAGGTTACAACCTATTAAAAAAAATAGGAGCTGTAATACACACAGAAAAAGGAGTAATAAAATATGGGGGCAAAGAAAAATTGATTTATGATAACGACAGCTCTTTTAACCAACTTTCCTTATCGGAAGAAAAAACAATTCTTCCATTAAAGGAATTTATTATACGAAAATACTTTGATGAAAAGGCCAAAATCAGAACTGAGTCTGAAGAGGCAATGTAATCAAAACAGACCCCGAAAAAATATCTACAATATTAAAGTATCCAATTCCAAAAGACATTCGAGAGCTTAGAAGCTTCCTAGGCCTTACCGGCTATTTCAGAAAATTTGTACAAAGCTACGCAAAAATTGCAAAACCGCTAACAAAGTAGTTGGAAGGTCAAAATGGTAAAGTATAACTTCCATACAGTTGGACGATTCAGATGTAAGAGCTTTTAACGAGCTCAAAGATAATTTAATTACACAAATCGAATTGGTACAACATGATTATAATAAAAAATGCACTTTAACGACCGATGCGTCCGATCTAGCTATTGGTGCTGATCTTTCTCAGGAAGGAAAACCAATAACCTTCATTTCAAAAACTCTAACTAAAGCCGAACAAATATATGCAACCAATAAGAAAAAACTTTTAGCAATAGTTTGGGCGTTTAAAAATTTGATAACTATTTATACGGCGTTAACAACATAGAAATCTATACAGATCACCAACCACTGTCTTTCTCGATCTCTCAAAAAAATCGAAACATCGAGGTGAAAAGATGGTACTCATTCATTGAAAGTTACTCTCCCAAAATAATTTATAAACCAGAATCTACCAATGTAGTAGCTGACGCCCTATCAAGAATTCAAATTAACAACCTAACGGACAGTAACGAGTCGGTCTCAGATCAAAGCACTCAGCATTCTGCAGAGAGTAGTTTTCAGAATGTTATACAAGAAACCCGCAAACCCTTAAACCAGTTTAAGCAACAATTGCTAATAGCAACGGGGAGGTATACAATACATGAGATGGTCAATATATATTTGGAAATACCAGACATATAATAGCATTTGATACACCTGAAAATTTGGTATCAATCTTAAGGGAATATATCCCTTATATATCACTGTACTTTAGAAGACTTATACAAAAATCAAAATCCACTTAAAGAAAATTTCAGGAATAAACTCCTATATACAAAAATATTCGTCTAAGATGTAGAAAACCTTAGGACAGAGCATTAATAATAGAAGAAACTCATTGTAGAGCACACAGGAGACCGGACGAAAGTTACAAGCATATTAACAGACTATACTATTGGCCAAATTGGAACAAAAAACTCCAGGAGTACATAAAGAACTGTACAATTTGTAATAGCAACAAATATAATAGACACCCTGTACTAATTCCTATTGGTCAAGCACCCATCCCGAATAAAGAAGGAGAAAATTTGCATATCGACATTTTTTACGCTCAGAATTTAATGTTCATTACTTGTATTGATTCATATTCAAAATACTTGGTTGTAAAGGAGATTCAAAATAAACTCAACATAGAAACCAAAATTTCAGAAATATTGCAACATTTTCCACTTGCTAAAACTTTAATGATGGATAACTTAGTTGATTGTTCTGAAGTTATAATTAGAGCAGCTCAGAAATACCACATGACTATACATTCCATTACCAACCAACTACCGTACAATATATTATATAATAAAATCGAACATGATACTATCCACAGTTATTAGAACAGGCACAGGAGAAAATGTTAAATTCTCACAACAAAGGTAGAAAGGAAAAGGACTATCTCGTAGTCATTTATGAGAAAAAACACGGGGAAAGGAATAATCTTAACTCTAGATACAAAAAACAAGTAGTTAAGGAGAATTTACATAATAAGGTTATCATAAACAATAGAAATCGTACAATTCATAAAGATAACATAAAATCTTAAACACAGTTTGTCTTAAATTACAGAAAATGAATTCAATAATATTTTTATTATTGATAGTAGCGGCCACCAATTCCGAAATAATGGATTACACGAATCATGATTTTTTCCTCTACAAGGATACAAAAGACATTCTTATTCATACGCTGACCTATTTAATATAACTAATTTAAGTTTATATAAAGACATAATCAAACTCGAATCAACACACATAAACAAAAATAATAATTTACAATGGGAAATTTCCTATGATTTAGATATTATTAAAATGCTCCTCTCACAAATTTTACCAAGTAGGGCAAAAAGAGGAATTAATGAAATAGGCACCCTTTTGAAATGGAGAGCAGGGACTCCCGATCATGATGATTTGATAACGGTGCAAAATAAAATTGATGACTTAATCCAAAATAATAACAATCAATTTGTTATTAACTACTACTGAGAACACTATCTGAGAATCTTCAAACAGTTATTTCAAATCAAGAATATCCATTCAGAAAACACAGTCTTCGCTTGCTCACTTAAGATCTGATGAATTTAATGGATACAATTACATAAGCAAAAATAGATGTTTTCAACACTAAAATTTTGAACGCTGAAGAAATCCAAGAAATATATAAACACGAACAGAAACCTGTAGTAATTACTGACATATTAGATATATCAAAGTTTAAAGTCGCCATACACCAAGAATTAATTGTAATATATATAAAATACCCCATCATAACAAACCGTTGCGAAGTGTATAACGCAAGATCCATCTCACACAATGATGGAAAACTATTAATTGATAATCATGTCGGCAAATGTAACAATAGGTACTATGTAATTTCTAATTTTAAACAAAAATATTTAATTATTATGGCACTTTATGCCTAGAAAGTATTTGTTTTACTAGGCTACTAAATGGAGAAAAATCCCTTTGTAATAAAATCAGGGAATATAATAAAAAAATTCATGTAATCCAAGAAGGAACCATTTTTATAAATGGTTATAATACTGTTAATGAAACTCATTTAAATGGTTCATTTTTAATTACTTTTAATAGTACTACTAGAATAAATAATATACCCTACTCTAATCTGGACCATAAGATAATAGAATATATCACTGCTAAATAGTATAATGATTTTTTAGTATCCGAATATCTTATGTCAAATGATTCGGAACTTTCATTCGATAACATTAACATATTAAACCCATTTATTCAAATTAAACAAACTCAAATCCCAATAACATTTATGCTGATCATATTAATTTTAATATATGTAATTATTACGCTTGTATTTAAATTTGTTGGGGCGGTGCGGCTTGATCGATGGAAATATTTGAAGCCCCAAGATCGAATGGTACGCATAAAAATACGCGGGTACTTTTTGGTTTTTACGCGACGAGCGTAGGTGTTTATTAGTACACTTGGAAAAATGAACTGCCTAAGCCTAACTTAACTTAAGCGCTCCAGAGCAGAGCGGAGACTTAGGGGAGAGATGGAGAGGGAGAGCGGACGGCAGTGCGAGCGCGCGAGATGTAGACATCTGGATAAAACTGCCGCTCGACACTGCCTCCTGAAATTAAACGCCCTTTTGACGTGAACATTCTCCCCCCCCCCCTTGCGAGGACACCCGTAGCAAGAACCTCAGGATAGTAGGCTCAGGAATATGTTGGAAGTAGAGATCGGTCGTCCGTATGTAGTAGAAGGTGGTGGTCCTTTCCACACTTGTGGCAGTGATGACCACTGCGGCAGGAGTCCTTGGTATGATTGTGAGCCAAGCAATTGGAGCAGTACTTCTGGATATGTACTTCTTGGAGCCGATTCTGGGGGCTTAGCCGTAGAAAGTGGTGGCACTTGTACGGAAACTTGCGCTGAATAGGACGAAATGATGTGGGGAACTGAGGCGGATACTGGCCTTGGAGGGTCGGATGGAATCGTCGGAGTAGTAGGTCCGCTGTTTCGATGCAGCAATGTGTGATGCCGATCTTGGCAAGTGAGACAGTTGTGAGCGCTTGTGCAATCCCGGAATTGATGGCTACTTGCAAAGCAATTGGAGCACAACTGCTTCCTTTGGATATAGGCTAAGCGATCTTCTACCGTCATCTGTAGGAAGCGTGGACATATACGCACGGGGTGGTTCTTCTTCGAACACAGATCGCAGCCTTTGGTTATCGGAACTAACCTTGTGTTGAAGGAATTTATTTTTGGAAATTCTGCCTCTCGATTTGTGTCTTTGGACTGGACGTGCTGGAAATTGGAAGATCGGAAGCTACCGACGGCCTCAAGAGTTAGATGGCGCTCCGTCAAATATGCATCAAGCTCAAGCCACGTAGGAATTTCGGCTTTATTTTGGATGGATTGCTCCCATAATGAGAGAGTGAGCTTTGGTAGTTTTGTCGAGCACATATAAACCAGGATAGGGTCCCAATTCTCAATATTAACACCGGAAAATTTTAAGGAAGTTAAGCAACCTTGAAAAGTGCGTTGAAGTTCCTTTAAGGCTGATCCCGACTCCTGTGCTATGGATTGCACATTGAAAAGTGTTTTCAGGTGACTGTTCACCTGCAATCGCTTATTTTCGAAACGCTCAGTTAGGTTATTCCAGGCTGAGCGAAAGCCATCATTGGTGAGTGGGGATCTCGAAACTATTGAGTGAGCTTCGCCACTTGTTTTTGAGTTTAAATGGAATAATTTTTCAACGGGCGTTAGACTCGGATTGTCTATGTATATTGCCGTGAAAAGGTCCCGGAAAGTCGGCCAGCGAAGATAATCGCCAGAGAAAACCTCTGTGTCGATAGGAGGGAGCCGACAGCCATAAGACGTGGAATTTTGGGACGGAGTTACTGGAGCTTGAGGTATTTGGGAGGAGCCCTTTTGGATTTGTTCCATCAGCTGCGCGGCAAATATTTCGTAAGTGGAGTACGTTTGGTAATACTTGGACTTTAGTATGGATTTTGTGTCTGCGGCGCTCTCGCCTGCAGCTATAATGCAGTCGGAGCATATGTCGTATGCTGCCTTTACCGTTTGCCACAAGGAATTGAGGTGATCACGACGGATTCTATAGGCGGATAACGTTGGGGTAGGAGCACCTGGAGCGTTCACAGTGGCCTCAAAGTGGATCAGACAGTCAGCTGTGGCCATAAATCGGGTTAAAGCGGATTTTACTGATGTTGCCATGACGTAAAATAATTTAGAATTATAATTCAGTAAGGAAACGGGCTTAAATCCAATTGGAATTTAGGAACCAATCAAGATTGTAAATATATACGGTCACACTGTCGGATAGGCAGAGTCAATAAATATTTATAATATCGGATGGTCGGACTTATGTAAAGAATTACCGACTTTAATATTGTATGTTTGAAAGGAACATTTATTGTGAGCTCTTGACCCACTATGCATTGGCGATGTACGTATGTATGTACACTGTACATATGTACATATGTGGGGTGCGAATAGCGGAATAACGTTGCGGGAATTGGAAAGTCTTCTCTTATGTTTGTATGTCGGTGCATTTGTTTGTCACCTGCACAACTAAATTGCAAACGATTTGCTGGAGTAAATTTGTGGATATTGTCACTTTGTTTTTAATTTTTGAAATAGTTTAGCCGTATTTGTAGCTCGAGAAAAGTAGTTGGAGTGGACTGTATTAGAAAGAGTAGTTCGAGTGGACTGTATTAGAATATTTATGTAAATATACACACGCAGCTGGAACACAGTAAAAAACAAGGGAGAACGCTATAGTCGAGTACCTCGACTATCAGATACCCGTTACTCAGCTAAATGGAGATATGCAAGCAGCAAAGCGAGATTAAAATGCACCACCTACCGGCGGTATACAGATTTAAGCGTTATGGGCGTTAGAGTGGGCGTGGATCAATCGATAGGTATTGACGAGACCAATACATTTCAGTTAAAATTTTTTATCTAGCATGAAAATTGTGGGCGCCACAGGCTTGTGCGGTTTGTGGGAGTTAGAGTGGGCGTGGCAAACACTTTTTTGATCAATCGATAGGTTTTGTTAAAATTTTTTATCTAGCATCAAAACTGTAGGCGCCACAGTTTTGGGCGGTTTGTGGGCGTTAGAGTGGGCGTGGCACTCTACTGAAACAAACTTGCGCTGCATAGGAAGCTCAGGAATCTGCACGCCAAATCTCAATAGCCTAGCTCCCATAGTTTCCGAGATCTCAGCGTTCATCCGGACAGACGGACAGACGGACATGGCTAGATCGACTCGGCTAGTGATCCTGATCAAGAATATATATACTTTATGGGGTCGGAAACGCTTCCTTCTGCCTGTTACATACTTTCCGACGAATCTAGTATACCCTTTTACTCTACGAGTAACGGGTATAATAAAGAGTGCAAATCTTAAGGAAAAATTTTATGACCGGGAATTTTTTACGGCGGCTGAGTTATTTTTTACACACGATTGGAATTGAAAATATATTTGACAAATATTTTAGTTGAATAGTAGCACTGAAATATTTACTGGAATTGTTTCAAGTGTGCAACTGTGGCTAAGGGAAACTGGAATATTGTCGGGCACAAGTAACGGAACTGAACTACATATATTAAATGCCGTTGCGTCGGATTAATCACTTTTGGATTTAGACAATATATCATACAGAAAGTTAGTCGAAATAGGGTTCGAAAAACTGGCTGTATGACCGGCAATTATAGTAAGCGGAACTTATCTGGAGTGTTTCAAGCCTGCTGGGACAAAATCAAAGGAAACTCCAGGAGAGGAAAGTCCAAAGATTTTGAAATCCGCCTTCGACTGAACCAAAATGTTGGGGCGGTGCGGCTTGATCGATGGAAATAGTTGAAGCCCCAAGATCGAATGGTACGCATAAAAATACGCGGGTACTTTTGGGTTTTTACGCGACGTGCGTACGTGTTTATTAGTACACTTGGAAACATGAACTGCCTAAGCCTAACTTAACTTAAGCGCTCCAGAGCAGAGCGGAGACTTAGGGGAGAGATGGAGAGGGAGAGCGGACGGCAGTGCGAGCGCGCGAGATGTAGACATCTGGATAAAACTGCCGCTCGACACTGCCTACTGAAATTAAACGCCCTTTTGACGTGAACAAAATTAAAAAAATATCTAATATTCAAACCACGGAAAATTCATATTGAAACAACCCCCGAAAATAATATGTCCGAAAATGAAAATACCACTGAGGATAAAATTATAGTCCAATTGACAAATCATCTAAATTCAGTTTATCCGTTACTTCCAATGAATCGGGACGATTCAATTTATAAGGGGGAGAGTTATCCAGCTCATGATCCCAGCCTCTTTACCCAATTTATAAACAAACTCTTCATATACAATTCTTAGCTGAGAACGCTTTCCAGCTCGAGCGCCCAGCCGCCTTACCCAAGTCGTAAACAATTTCTTATAAACAATTCTTAGCTGGGATCCCCTTACTCAGCGTTTCCACAGAATCTCAATATGCTCTCCCACTTCAATCGAAGTTCATTATTAAGATTCAATTGCGCCGCAGTCCTCCTAACATAAACTAAGCTGGTTCCAGCTAATGTAACACAAGCATCAGGTCAACACCCGGCGAGCCCCAAAACTGCAGCGTAATCCGTAATCCGCAGAGAATTAGATCATCCGATTTCCCGACTCTCTTGAGTCCAACCCTTGTCAAACTCTTAATGAGTTCCCCAATTCTCTTAAACCGAGGTTTGTTTATCAGATAAGCGGCCCTTGGCCAGCAGTCCGTTTTTGCATCTGAAAAGATCGGTTGAATAAGAAAAGAATTGTGAACCGTTGAATAAAAGTCGATACTAAGGAAATGTTGTGAACTCTTGTGTAACTTAGTGAATAAAAACTAAAAATAATTTTTTTTAATAAATTGACGAGTGAAATAATTAATTTGCCCATCGAGCGCACTATCGTCCAGTGCCAATCGACCGCCTTTCAAGGCGCCCCCTTCCCTGGTTCATGGTGATTTTGCAACTTCCATGTGTAAGTTTCCGAATTTCTTCACTCCTTTCTCTCTCATCCTTTCTCTCTCCTTTCTTTCTCTTTGGCCCTTCATCCTTCGGCCAGCTTGCCTTGATTGACGCCATCGCAGAGCTACGGAACAGACCTGCGCGAAAGGCTCCAGGGCACAACTGGCCAGCACAGCATTGGTGTCATTCAACGCCGCTATTAGCAGTTCATCGCTCACGGACTTCTGCAGAATCATGCCCATATTCTGGGCGGAGTTTTCGAAGGCGGCAAAGCAGACGTTACAGTCCACAGCGAATTGTAACTTTCATTGGTAAGTTTCCGAGTTTTATTTCATCGCGCATGAGTCGCAGGAAGGCGCTATTGACGCCACCGCAGAGCTCCGGAACAAGGAAGACTTCGCCCGGGGCTTCAGTTTCAATGTTGTCTTGGCGTTATCCTTTTCCACCCGGACACAACTGGCCACCACAGCTGGCGCACATCCTCACAGCCGGCCATTAGGGAGAACATGAACGTATCCATGGCCTCGTTTTAAAACAGCAGAGTGAACAGTTAACACCAATATGTCCCACATCTTGCACAGATCGTCCTCCAGCTGCTGTTTCAGTGGCGATTCCGGCTGCAGCTCTACCAATTTCAACACCGTCTGCAGGATGAACCGACTGCTGAACATCATGTTGCCCACTGCTCCGGCAGTTCCGCCTCCTCGGCGTCGTCCTGGGCGGGTGGGGCGTGGTGGAGGCGCTGCTGGCGCTGGCAGAGGCTGTTGCAGAGGCGTCGCTTACCTTGTGGGAACGCCACCACCTGATGGCTCCGAGTCTTCCTTGGGCCTTTCGATCTGGACCTGGGTCTGGGCTAACTGGTTAACGGCTTCTTTTGGCCTGACGCGACCGGTAGTGGGCCTCTTCTTCCTACCTAGATCTACGGTACAGCTCTTTGAAGCCGTCTTTCCCCCGTCCTTCAACAGACTGATGATGCGTGTTTTTTTCGATCAGTCTGGTTTGTCCCTTTGTGTTCCTGTCGTTCTTCTTATGTCCTTTACGTATTTCTTTGCACCTTTGTAGTTGCCCTGTAGTATCTGGTTTGTCCCTTTGTGTTCCTGTCGTTCTTCTTATGTCCTTTACGTATTTCTTTGCACCTTTGTAGTTGCCCTGTAGTATCCTTGGAGATTCCTTGGATTTATCTTATCGTGTCCTTGTCGCTATTTCGTAGTATCCCTGTTTCAGCTCGCTTACGTGGATGTTCCGCTCTTTCTTTGTGTTTATGTGTCGTATTATTCAGATTACTGGTGACGCAAAACCATTGACTTAAGGTCCGTCGTATCTTGGGGCCAACTTTGCTGCGAACCCCTCGGCCGCTTTTAATAAATGGTGCTCCTTGGCCCACATGACGACTCCCACCGTTGGCGTCCATAGCCTCCTCTGGGATGCTCTCTCCAGATTCCGCCTTACAATCTCCTCAGTCGGTCGTCCGGTCCCTACCGTACAGGGCGCTCGGTAGTCTTGGCTCTCTGCCTTGGGTAATGAACGACGGTGTGTAGCCTGTGGACTCTGAAACGCTCGTGTTTACTGCCAGCATGATTTCCGGCGCACCACTGTTAAGTTATCAGGCGTTTGTGTTGCAAACTGACGCTAGTGACGTGGGACTAGGAGCAGTCCTGTCGCAAAACATCGAAGGCCAGGAAAAAGTCATCGCTTACGCCAGGAGTGTCTGCTCATTAAATGGGCCGTTTGGTCGGATAGCAAGATGGGCGCTAGAGTTACAACAGTTCCAGTTCGTTCCAGTTACCAATGAGGCAAATTGATCGTGGTGGCGGACGGGTTATCCGGACAGCCCTGTGAAGTCTTGCAACAGATGGCCGAAGTGGAGACATCCGGTAAATGGATCCAAGATATGAAAGTTAAGATAATAGAATACCCCGAGAAGTTCTCAGATTACGTAGTGGAAAACGTACAACTCTACCGGACTACTTCCTGTGGAAACTGTGCTTCCCTAGCCCAAGAATGCCACGAAGCACCCACGGCTGGGCATCTGGGGGTCCGAAAAACCGTTTCTCGACTGTCCCAGGGGTATTTGAGGCCTGGCATGTTTAGAGACGCGCAAAGTTACGCTTAGCGCAGAGAGTCGTGTCAGAAGTTTAAAACCGCCTTCAAAGTAGCTCGTTATTACTCTCTGTATATTCACTGGTACATTTAGATTGCTCAGTGCATTTAGTGTGTGGTGCCAGCTGGCGGAGCTGAAAGCGTTTTTTACATCCAACGTTGCCGCTATGCAGTACTGCTTAGTGCCGTACAACCACCTTTTCCCCTCAATGGCTTTATCTGCGATTTCACACAGTTTACCGACGGCGTCGATGGTGGATGCCCCTTCCGAAAACCATACTGCATCTCTGAGAGGCCGTTGGTTTCGACAAGGGCACCTTCTAGCCGGGAGTGGATTATTCTTACGAGAATTTTACCCACCGTGCCCAGCATGCAGAGTGGCCTATACGAAGAAGGCTCCTCCGCTGGTTTTTCCCCCTTTGGTATGAGTACCAGCCGCTGTGTTTTCCAGCGGCTAGGGAAGACACCTTCCGTTAGGCATGCATTATACATGTCAACGTACTCTTTAGTTTTTGCTTTTATGGAAATTTTGAGAACTTTATTCGGGATTCCATCTGATCCCGGTGCCATGTCGTCCAGTATTGTCTTCAATACCTGGAGGACTTCTTCGGCACTTGTGAGCTTTATGCTCGCCCTGTTCACGATCAGTGAAGTTCGCGCCATACCCTCTTGCTCTGGGAATAGTTTTTCCACTATCCTTTTTAGGCTGACTGGGCATGTCGGTGATGGCCGACTAAATACCCGCAGCCGTTTTGTGACGAGTTTATATGCGAAGCCCCATTGGTTGGAGTCTATTTCTTCGCATATATTCTTAAAGCACCTGCGTTTGCTCTCTTTTATAGTTTTTTCCAGGGCTCGTCTTTTTTCCCTGAAGTATATTTGAAGTGCCTAAATTCGGGCCTTCCTCTTGAGCGTTGGTATGCGCGTCTTGCCCTGTGGCAGTATTCCCTGGCTTCCGCAATCGATTGGTTCCACCAGTATGCAGGTCACACACAGCAACAGATGCAGCCAACAAACACTGTGTGGAGGCCACCAAGTAAAACACAAAGGCGTCGTGAGGCCTGCCGAAAGTGCCGCACCAACGCCTGTTGTTCTGCTGGGTGTGCGGGAGAGTAGGCATCAGGAGCGTCGAATGCTGCCAGCAGACGGGAAATGCCCAGCGATTTCAGCCGCAGAGAGGCGAGCGGGGGTCGAATGATGCTACCTCTCCAAACTAACGGGAAAGCTGATCTAGGAGGAGCAGCAGTTGTCCGCAGCGGTGACGGTTGGTGGGGCCACAAACAAGGCCACATTCGACACCGGGGCAACAGCAAGCATTTTAAGCAAAGAACTGGCGTACAACCCGGCTGTCCTCGGGAAGAATACGAGGATACGACGGCAAGTTAGGTTGGCAGACGGAAGATGTGGCGGAATCGATGAACAGCTGGAGGTGGAAATCGCTTTCGGGAACAAGCGACTGAGCATGAGCCTGCTGATACTACCAGGGATGGTGGATTCATAAGTGTTGGGTTGGAACTTTCTAACACAGTGGCAGTCGTGCAACAGGCAAGCGAAGATGACGTCACGACGAAATTTCTGGAGGCAGAGCTATCGAGTTTCAACAACATGACGGGAACATCGAACATGGCAGACCATTAGATCACGATGAAAGACGACAAACCAAAAAAACAACGATACTACTCCAAGAATCCGAAAGTTCAAGGGGAGATCAATGCAAAGGTGGACGAGCTACTCCAAATGGGATACAGGATGCCTACCCGATGCAACGAATAAATTATATTCTCGACCAACTGAGGGAAGCACGGTACATCAGCATCTTGGGCCTAATACCCCCTTCCCATAGAGTCCATCCGTTCGAAACGGTTGGGATTTTTGACAAATTTGAAACTCCGATTCCCACAGGGCACATCTACCATCTACCATCCGACAACAGCTGTCAAATCAGCTGTGGCTAATAAAAACACAAGCAAAAATTGTGAAAGTGGATTTTGCCAGACCAAAATGAAACATATACCAACTATTTTGGCTGTTGTACAACAGCAAAATCTTAAGTTGAATCAGCTTTTATTGGCAGCCAATTCAGAGGAGTGGAATGACGACGATTTGGATCTGTACGAAAGCATTTTTTCTGCAAAGGAGAAAATGCCACGAAGTGTGTGGATGCTGGTACGTGCTCTTAAATTGTATTAAAAATACTATTAAAGATTGCGATTTATATTAAACTGATGAGATACGGGACGTTTTGGAAAATGGATATACCGGAAAAAAACGACGAGTTCTTCAAATTGAGCTTTCGTATGGAGAAGAGGACCTTTTCGTTTTTGGTGGACTGACTATGTGTTTTGCGGAAGAACTGACGAAATGCCATTCCTCTGGAAAAGCGGATCGCTATAGCCTTGGGATCATCAGCGGTTTGTCGGGAATGGTCTTAACAGCCACTACAAGAATAATAATGCAGTCATTTTAGCCTGTGGCATTTTGCACAACATTATAAATGAGCACGACAGCGCTATAAATGAAACTGGGCAACAGGCTGCAAGCGGTCTGTAGATTTTAGCCATCCTGCAGAAAATATAAGGGCAGCTATTTCCCAACATTGTCTAAATGGTAACAAATAAAGTTCATTAATTATAAATCTGTTTGTTTTTTATTAATTATTATTTTGGTCTATTTGTTATAAATTTTTGGGAATTCGTTGTTTTTCTCAACAGCTCCAACAAATCCGATTGGAATTTACAATATTTCTGTCTGCGCTCGCTGCTCCTCCAGCCTTTCTCGAGCTATCTCCACAAGATCCGACTTGTGGTCCACCTTTGCGCGCTTAGCAGTGCTGCTTGAGCGTAGACTGCCGCTGCAGATAGAAGCTTCCATGTCATCTGGGTCTACATCCAAGAGCTCCGCAAAGTATTCCCGAGTATCTGCAATACATATAAGTGTGGGGACATACTCTCGCCTTCCATTTTCAAAAGTTTCCCGTCATCATTGTTTACGTTTTCGTAATGAATGTTTCACTTTCCACTGTCAAAAAGAAGAGTTTAGGGTTTCCACCCAAAATTATCGCCTAACTATCGCATAAAACAGTCCGTTAAATTTGGATGGGGAACTAACTGGAAAATTTTCGGAACGGCAAAACCTTATGGACCATCCGTTCAACGGATGGTAGATGGTGGATGGATCTCTGTGGGAAGACCCTATAAAGGATAAGAACTGACAAGTCCCACTGAAAGCAGACAGCAGGCAGTACACGGCGTTTACAGTGCCGGGGAAAGGCTTATTCCAGTGGAGAGTAATGCCATTCGGACTTCATTCGGCGTCTGCGACCTTTCAACGGGTGCTGGATCGGGTGATCGGTCCCGAAATGTCGCCGCACGCATTTGCTTTCCAGGATGACATCATAGTGATCGGGCGCTCGCTGAAAGAACACAAGGCTAACCTGATGGAAGTGTTCCGACGGCTACAGGAGGCAAATCTGAGGTTAAACCCGGAAAAGTACCAATTTTTCAGGAAAGAGCTGTTTTATCTTGGTCATCAAGTGACTAGCGAAGGAATAGGCACGGATCCGGAAAAGGTAGCAGTCATCACCGAACAAGAACCACCATCAACAGTAAGAGAGCTCTGACAGTACCTGGGCGTAGCATCATGGTACCGCCAGCTTGTACCTGACTTCGCAAAAATAGTCAAACCTCTCAACGATTTACTACTCAAGGGCAATAAGTGGGTGTGGACATAGGAACATTAGACGGCGTTCGAAGAGGTGAAGGCCAGAATCGTTGCAGACCGATTGCTTGGCAATCGCCTGGGCTATCAAAAGCTCAAGCCGTATCTGGAAGGTTACCACCGACCACATGGCGCTGAAGTAGCTCAACAGCTTAGAAAGCCCTTTAGGGAGGATCGCCAGGTGTGCCCTGGAGTTGCAGCAGTACGATTTCGAAATAGCGTTGATAGACCGGTTCTCAAAGTGGACTGAGTTGGTGTCGCTGCGAGGCGCGACGTCCGAATCCATAAAGAGCGCTTTCAGAGAACGTATAATGGCCCGGTATGGGGTCCCGGAAGAAGTCATAACGGACAACGGAGTACAGCTTGCCAGCAAAATTTCCAAGAGTTTCCTAGCCGATATGGGAACTAAGCAACAGTTCACAGCTCCATACACCCCGCAGGAGAACCCGACTGAAAGAGCAAATAGGACGGTGAAGACAATAATAGCACAGTTCGCAGGGCATTCTGCATTCTGATAAACAAAACCAACATTTAACGACTTTTAAAAAATGGGTTTTGACCAAAAAAAGTGGTCAAATTCACCATAGTGCAGTGGCTAAAGTCTTTTTCACCTCTTCTAGCGCGATCTGTTCCTACTTCCTACCCTACATCAATAGGGCCGTCATCGGTTGTACCACAGTCGCGAAGTTCGGGACGAACCAGCGATACCAAGACGTCATGTCTAGCCACTGCCGGATCTCCTTGGGACAGGTATGGGCTTTAGGTTGGTAATGGCCGACACTTTCTCAGGGTCGGTCTTCACTATTTCGGCACTAATCACGTGGCCTAGGTAAACTAAACTCCACCTGAAGAACGCGCACGTCTTTGGAATTTCCTTCAGATTCGCCCTCCGCAGCCTACGGAAGACTTCGGCCAGGTCGGCGCTGAGCCCAAACTCGAGTGCTCCAGCGGCTAGCTCATCTTTACGGCGGGCATAAATCCATCGTACTTCTACGCCTGGGTTTTCAATCAAATCGGCTTCTTCGTACTCGCCGTCGGACTCCTTCGTATCAGCCATGATTTATTGCAGTACAAGATCGGTTTAGTATTTTCCTCTAATTTTCTGGTATTTTCCACTGTAGTTGCCACCTCGGGCTGATGGTGCGGAACTAAACTTGGCCTATTTTGGTTCCATACCCAAAAATCCCATCGGTTCGCTTTCCGATTATTAAATAATAATACTTCATTTCATTTCTCTTACAAACTTATGATTATAATAATATTAAGCTCAAATACCTATTACTAATGTGGCGGCCCAGCCGTTAGGTAGGATCGTCACACCCTCCTTTCCTAAGGGGGGCTGATGACGAGACGTCCGTCACTCTTCATGGTGACGACGTAGTGCCAATCTACTTCCTTGACGGCGAAGTGATCGCGGGGTCCTCGTCCGGTTTGTTAAACCGCCCTCTCGACAATCAGACGAATTACCGATGCTGGCAGTAGTCGTAGTTCGAGGGTCCCGGTCCAGCCTTCTGGTAACGGACGTAAGACGACCAAAGATACCATAGGGGTCGCGTCTTCTGTTAATGTGGACGAGGTCAATTCGTCCATTAATGACCCGTCCCAACCGGTTCCCTGAATGTCGGTGGGGACCTGACCGAGGACCCCATCCTCCCACTCGGTCAGCGGCGCGTGTGGTGGGGTACAGATTGGGGATTTACGCAGATTGAGCCGTAACGTTATTCTCCTCGGTCTCGCTGACTGAGTTCGAACCCGACATACTGGCCTTGGATTTCGTTGAGTTCGGGAACACACGACGGAAAAGGGACGATATTCTACCCCGTCCTCGTTATCGGTCGCCAACTCACGCTCCGTGAAGCTTTTGAATCGGTGGGCCTCAGGGTGTGATTTCACGCGGTAAGGTTTATCGTCTGGTCGAGCGATGCCGCCGGGGGAATCGTCGAGTGGTGATGAGTGATGACGTAGAGGCCTGGGTAGCAGCGATTGGGCATTTCTGGGCCGAGTCCACTTCGGCGAGCGTTGCGGGCGGCCCAGCCGTTAGGCAGGATCGTCACAATGCTCACATAGAATGGTTAGCAACATATAAATTTACAAATTATTGGAAGATAGAAAACACATAAGTTTATTGTAATTAGTTGCATTAGGGCTTTCAAACAGTAGGACGTGACACATTGCATTATAATCGCCACAAAGGACACGAAAAGGATCATAAAGAGCATAATTGGATCTACATATTGGCAGAGACATCGGACGAAAAGAACGAACTGTTCAACAGGGCACATTCCAGTTGGAATTCAACATCACCATTTATTAGTTTATGCAAAAACATAGCTCCAAGACACTTTCTTCAATGAATCAGGGTTGGTAAGTCCAGCAGGCTAAACCTCGCATGATAAGAGGCCAATCGACTTCCTGTGTCCCAGTTTAATCCTCTCAAAGCGAATAATGGAATTGATTTTGAACGGACTAGCATATTTTGGTAAGAGTTAATTTGAGGCGACCATATACACGAGCAATATTCCATAGATGGACGAACAAGAAGAACATACAAAAGCTATATTGTGTATGGATCATCAAACTCCCTTGACAAACTCTTCATAAACGCAAGGAGACTTCTGGCTTTGTTAGATATAGTAGATATATGGTCTTTAAAACTAAGTTTATGATCAAATAATACGCGAAGATCCTGAACCGAGGAAATACGTTCATGGGCGTTATTTCCGATTGAATAAGAATACAGAGATGAATTACAACGATAAAAGGTCATAAAGTTACAATTAGAACAGTTAAAATTTAACATGTTAATCATGCAGCACGTATACAAACACTCAAGATTTAATTGAAGGTCATTATATGAATAAGGTAAACACATGGACAAACTAAGCTTGGCATCATCTGCATACAATTATAGAGTTGATGATTTGATGACATAAGGTAGATCATTAACCATTAAGCCAAAAAGTAAAGGTGCCAGGTGGCTACCCTGTGGCACTTCAGAAGTAACATTAATTATTTTGGAAATTTTATTATTAAAACAAGAAGAACGCTATAGTCGAGTACCTCGACTATCAGATACCCGTTACTCAGCTAAAGGGATGAAAGAGAAATGGATATATGCAAGCAGCAAAGCGAGATTGAAATGCGCCACCTACCGGCGGTAGACAGACTTACACGTTATGGGCGTTAGAGTGGGCGTGGCAAATTTTTTTTGGATCAATCGATAGGTATTGACGACACCAATACATTTCAGTTAAAATTTTTTATCTACCATGAAAGTTGTGGGCGCCACAGGCTTGGGCGGTTTGTAGGAGTTAGAGTGGGCGTGGCAAACATGTTTTGGATCAATCGATAGGTATTGATGAGACCAATACATTTCAGTTAAAATTTTTTATCTAGCATGAAAATTGTGGGCACCACTCTGCTGAAACAAACTTGCGTGAGATCTGCATGCCTAATCCCAGTATTGTAGCTTGTATAGTTTCCGAGATCTCAGCGTTCATACGGACGGACGGAAAAATTTCTTTTTGGATTAATCGGTAGGTAGTTAAACAAACATTTCAGTTAAAATTGTTTATCTAGCATAAAAATTGCGCCACAGGTTTGTGGGCGCTATAGTGGGCGTGGCATAATCTCGTAACAAACTAGCGTTGCGTACAAGGCTACGGAATATAAATCTAAGATCCCAGTTCTCTATTGTTCATAGTTTCCGAGATTTCTACGTTCATATATACGATTTTTTGAAGTTTGTGGCAAACTTTTTTTTGGGTCAGTCGATAGGTATTGATAAGAACAATACATTTCAGCTAAAATTTTTATTCTAGCATCAAAAATGTAAAGTGGCGTGCTTCATATTGGGTAAGCGTGAGACTTTTTTTCCACAGACTTCTGAATGTCGGTTGGCAGCATCTTCACTATACGAATAATTTAAACAAATTTGGCAGAACCATTTTTTTATTTATCTCTCGAAACTTAAGAGGAAACCAAACTAAATTAAAGAAAAAAAAAATTTTTGTAAAATAAAAAACAAAAAAATATTATAAGATTAAAATAAAAAAAAAAAAAAACATATAAATGATATGGTAAAACAACTTACTTTGAGATATTTTTAATCCAAGTAAAATGTGCTTTACATCCTTTCTCCAGTAGCAACATATTTATAGAATTTGTCCTCACTTCAGGGGAGTAAAATATAGGTCCAAATATAACTCCATCGTCGAATCCGAAAAGTGTAATATTTATATCTTTATTTATTTCCATAAATTTGGAAATATCTGCAGGCTTAAGTGAAAATTCCAGTCCAGTGAAACTTACATTAAATTTATAATTGCTTTTTTAGTTTCCAAACAAGTAGTTTTATGTATGACGATCCTCTTAAAGGTGAATATTGATTAATATTCATCTCCAATCGAATGAGATGAAGTAAAGTCCATCCACTATCCCTTTCTTGGAATTCTTCCAGCCTCACCAAAATTTTTTTCATATGTTTTTTGTATTCATTTTCTATATTGGAGTAGGCACTTATTATTGTCATCTTACTTTGAAATGACTTTATTTCAATGCATTCCTTTTATTCCTTCAAAAGTGCGTACTCTCCAAAAAGTTAAAAATTTATTTTCACCGATGAATAACTTTCCAACAATGGGTACAGGTGCGGTAGAAAAGCTTCTCCTGCTCCCTCCATCAATTGTGTTGGTATTTTCATAGAGGTAGTGAATAATCCTTCCGTGGAATCCAGAAATGATTTTTTTAATCCTTGAATCCACTGGTTCAATAACATTCCTCGCCTCCGGTCGCAGATGATAACTCCACGAAATATGTTATCCGATAGGGTAATGTTGCACTTTGCACAATACTTATTCATTTTTGTTGTTTTTTTTTTTTTGACTTGGAAATATTGTACTGTATTGTCATTTGTTCTTTTCACTTTATTATACTTTACTTTAACTGTAAAGTATTTTACTTTTTATCAATTTGATAACAACTCAAGTCTGGGTAGTTCACAAGTTCACACAACTTTACTTTACGGTTAGTAAAGTATTTTACTGTTTATCAATTTGATAAGTTTACGCAAATCGAATTCGGATGTAAATTAACACGAATTACCTGAGGGTTCGCACGACGATTTTAGATGGTTCGCTCAACTCGAATAGTTTTCTAGAACTAAACTACTTTCCACATTTCTCCTTAACACATACATTTTTTGAAAACTTAGAAGGTAACCGTTTTCCCTTTCTATAAGCGCGTGAGAAAAAATTGGCAAATATGATTAAATAAAAAAGTATTTGACTAAATAAACGATCTCATTTGTTTTTGTGTATATTCTGTTAGGAACCACCATCACCATCACCACTCACACACACACACCTTTGGGGTGAGAAAAAGACATGACAAAACATGCTTTTTATGCTAATTAGGTCATTAAAACACCTGTGTGCAACAATGCGTGACTATTTAGGGTCACCCCACCCCCTTTTTTGACATGATTTATTACTTAGTGAGCCAGGACCCGTATTATTCTACTACTTATGATCTTAAAAATTTCATGAAAAACAAGACAGAAAGTAATAGACGAGCGTCTCGACTTTCAAAGTTTCAGTTATAAAATCGGAGTTCTCATACGAGTATGAGTATTACAGCACAAGTGATGCTGTAATACTCATACTCGTATGAGCTATTGTATTATCATTAAAATCAATATATTTATTTCCGTTGGCAAGGCCAAGTTGACTTGGTTACCGTATGTCGTACTAAACTTAAGTATAGAAACCCTTTTTCTAGGAACTTAAATAAAGTATGTGTAGTTAGACATCGGAAATTCAAGGTACAACATTTATTTTGTTCTAGTATTAATTAAATGACAAACTTCAAATTGTTTTCCTTTTACTTAAAGAGTATCTAATAATTAATTTTTCTCATCAAATTAAAGTTGCATAGTTTTGGGAATTCAAGGTAAGCAAGGAATGTTTTTCATGAAACGGATTGCACATTTTATCGCTCAATATCTTCCAAACGGTAATTTTGATGACAAAGAGCGTTATATATAAAAAGTTGAGAAATCTCAAATTTAAAAAGAAATCGTTTGAACCAGTTAAAAAAAAAAATCAAGGAAGAACGCTATAGTCGAGTACCTCGACTACCAGATACCCGTTACTCAGCTAATGGGACCAAAGGGAAATGGAGATATCATCATTATTTCAGTTAACATTTTTTATCTAGCGGTTTGTAGGCGTTGAAGTGCGCGTGGCATAATCGCGTAACGAACTTGCGCTGCGTACAAGGCTACGGAATTTAAATCTGAGATCCCTTTTCTCTATTTTTAATAGCTTCCGAGATATCCGCGTTCATATTTACGTTTTTTGATGTTTGTGGGCGGTTTGTGGGCGTTAAAGTGGGCGTGGCATTCTGCTGAAACAAACTTGAGCTGCGCAAGAATCTCAGGAATCTTCATGCTTAATCCCAGTATTGTAGCTTTTTTCCGAGATCTCAGCGTTCATACGGACAGACGGACATGGCTAGATCGACTCGGCTAGTGATCGTGATCAAGAATGTATATACCTTATGGGGTCGGAAACTCTTCCTTCTGCCTGTTACATACTTTCCGACGAATCTAGTATACCCTTTTACTCTACAAGTAACGGGTATAAAAATAATAAAAAAAAAAACAATGCAGCTGAGTAGCCCCCGGTCAAAAACTGTGGTTACGGAACACACAGCCATTTTGTTCTAAACATTTTTAGCTTTTACATACTTCTTCAATTTCTTAATATTATTTTCATTAAAGCCATGTCACATATCACATTAAGCTATATTTTCTGTTTACAGATATAAATATATATGTATGTATGTTTCCGTGCGAGGCCGGAAAGCTTTTCTTTTTCAGCACTAAATATATATAATAATAAATGTATAATAATAAAATATTTTATAATACATAGATACAATAACAAACTAATAAGACCGACTAGCTCTTCTGAGAATGTGTTAAAGGAGTGGGTCGAAGCCATACGCTTATAAAAAAAGGTAGAAGCAATAGAGGAATGGCCGTACGAAGATTTCTTTTGAGAAGTCATTCCATGCATAGCAGCATCGATCACTTCGAGCCTGTTACGTACGCCCTCCTATTGTATTATCATTTAAATCAATATATTTATTTCCGTTGGCAAGGCCAAGTTGACTTGGTTACCGTATGTCGTACTAAAATTAAGTATAGAAACCCTTTTTCTAGGAACTTAAATAAAGTATGTGTAGTTAGACATCGGAAATTCAAGGTACAACATTTATTTTGTTCTAGTATTAATTAAATGACAAACTTCAAATTTTTTTCCTTTTACTTAAAGAGTATCTTATAATTAATTTTTCTCATCAAATTAAAGTTGCATAGTTTTGGGAATTCAAGGTAAGCAAGGAATGTTTTTCATGAAACGGATTGCACATTTTATCGCTCAATATCTTCCAAACGGTGATTTTGATGACAAAGAGCTTTATATATAAAAAGTTGAGAAATCTCAAATTTAAAAAGAAATCGTTTGAACCAGTTAAAAAAAAACAAGGAAGAACGCTATAGTCGAGTACCTCGACTACCAGATACCCATTACTCAGCTAATGGGACCAAAGGGAAATGGAGATATGCAAGCAGCAAGGCGAGATTGAAATGCGCCACCTACCCGTGATCTCAATATATGGTTATGTGGGCGGTAGACAGATTTAAGCGTTATGCGCGTTAGAGTGGGCGTGGCAAGCTTTTTTTTTTTGAATCAGTCGACAGGTATTGTCGAGACTAATACATTTTAGCTACAATTTTTTATCTAGCATAAAAATTGTTTGCGCCACAGGTTTGGTCGGCTTGTGGGCGTTATAGTGGGGGTGGAAATATTTTTTTTAATCAATCGATACGTACTGAGGAGACTATTACATTTCAGTTAACATTTTTTATCTAGCGGCTTGTAGGCGTTGAAGTGCGCGTGGCATATTCGCGTAACGAACTTGCGCTGCGTACAAGGCTACGGAATTTAAATCTGAGATCCCTTTTCTCTATTTTTAATAGCTTCCGAGATATCCGCGTTCATATTTACGTTTTTTGAAGTTTGTGGGCGGTTTGTGGGCGTTAAAGTGGGCGTGGCATTCTGCTGAAACAAACTTGAGCTGCGCAAGAATCTCAGGAATCTTCATGCTTAATCCCAGTATTGTAGCTTTTTTCCGAGATCTCAGCGTTCATACGGACAGACGGACATGGCTAGATCGACTCGGCTAGTGATCGTGATCAAGAATGTATATACCTTATGGGGTCGGAAACTCTTCCTTCTGCCTGTTACATACTTTCCGACGAATCTAGTATACCCTTTTACTCTACAAGTAACGGGTATAAAAATAATAAAAAAAAACAATGCAGCTGAGTAGCCCCCGGTCAAAAACTGTGGTTACGGAACACACAGCCATTTTGTTCTAAACATTTTTAGCTTTTACATACTTCTTCAATTTCTTAATATTATTTTCATTGAAGCCATGTCATATATCACATTAAGCCATATTTTCTGTTTACAGATATAAATATATATGTATGTATGTTTCCGTGCAAGGCCGGAAAACTTTTCTTTTTCAGCACTAAATATATATAATAATAAATGTATAATAATAAAATATTTTATAATACATAGATACAATAACAAACTAATAAGCCCGACTAGCTCTTCTGAGAATGTGTTAAAGGAGTGGGTCGAAGCCATACGCTTATAAAAAAAGCAATAGAGGAATGGCCGTACGAAGATTTCTTTTGAGAAGTCATTCCATGCGTAGCAGCATCGATCACTTCGAGCCTGTTACGTACGCCCTCCCCATACAAAGATTCACCCCAGCGAAACAAATGTCTTAAGTTGACGGTAGGGACCTCTAATGACTAACCACAGTCAGATTGATAAGGCCAACCAGCAATACAATTCGACAACTCACGGGTGTCGCGTGGGCAGAACAACGAGCACGATCGACCTACTCGTAACCGTACTCCATTAGGTGGCAAAGTGCACCGGCCGGCCGTTGACTCCTAAAACAGGGCAAATAGAGAAACAGTACCCCTAGGTGGGAACAACTAGTTAATTCTTCCAATATGGGATATCCGGTATAAAAGACCAAAGCCAAATAGAGAGGATAGACAGAATTTTCTCTGATCTCCCTGGCACTGGTTTAGAAGTGCAACTCCCCTGAAGTGAGGATCACGACTGGAAGAAGACAAGTGTCCCGAAGGACGTTCCCATTCTTCCCTGAAAGCCAACCCTATCTGGAAGAAAATTCTTCTTACCGGTCCTGCAATCGACCGCATCCAGAAGAAAGTCTACCTAAGGACCCGAAGATGGGCAGCAAAACGTGAAAGATGGCCGGCAGCACCGCCAATGTTATTAACCGCAACGTCGTCCAACTCATCGTGGGACTACTCCTTGTTCTGGTGATCCTTGTAGACGTTAAGGTCTATAAGCGCTCTGTTCAGAGACGCCGCGACCAACATCACGACCTGGAGAAAGCAGTTGCAGCAAAATGACACAGAAAAAGTTAATAAAACCAATAATAATAAATTATTGCATTTAAAATTACAAACAAAAAGTGAATCGCCAAAACCAATACAAACAATTTGTGAGTGCATGCATTTCTGAATTCAAATGTAACAGAACACAGAAATACGTTGAACAAGAAATTGGGGCTACATCGACCAGCCCGAGCCCGAGCTTTGGAACTAACGTTTGCCTCAATGGAACTACCATATGATGCATACATGTAGGATCGCCGGTGATTGGTTCAAAGATAATCTCAACAATTACGTTTAATGACTTTATTTAATCGAGAAACAATAAGATATTCAGTTTTACAACTTCTTCCTCGGAAAAACAGAAAGCAAAAGCGAGTACTCGGTGTGACGATTCTTTTCGTGCGGTATCGAATATAATATTTTGACAGAGTTTTAAGCGATAATTTTACGTTAACAGATTTGAATATACCTTGATGTAAATGACGTATAATAAGTTTAGGCAGAGCTGTTGTAGACATGACCACTCCTCGTCTTCTTTTCCTCGATTGATGGTTCTTCTGCAGAGTCTGACTGAGGATCAACTTCTTCATATATTCAGCGACGGTTGATGATTTCCCTGGACTTTCATGGTCACCAACTTTCTCCACGTCATGCTGCCATCCTTTTTCGGTACCAAGACAACCGGCGAGTCATACTCAGACGAACTTGGTTGGACAATCTTCTCTTCTAACCATTTCTCAACCTGGTTGTCGATAATTGTCTTGTCTGCAGGTGAAATGCGTCGAGGGCGTTCATAGACTGGGTATTCTTCATTTAGAAATATTTTCATTTGAATGGGACTGTCCTTTTTCTTCTCTTGCTTGTAGTTGTTGATCAAATCTTTTACAGTTTTAGCAATTGGTCTCTCCAGGTGAGCGACGTCGATCTCGGGATCCTCACGTTCAGCAAAAAGACACATCTGGGGGTATTCCTGGAATATGTGTAACTCAGACCTGACTGCTTTCTCCGGCAAAAGATTCCGGGATGTTGTGATTCCCTTTTTGTTGAAATGTTACCGAATTCTCTGATAATATCAAGTCCACCAGCTTCAGGACGCTATTACCGATGACTGCTGAGTACTTGATATCATTTCTGCTGGTAACGTGAAAGTTTAAGTCCGAACAAGCTTTGTCTACCGCAACTGTGGTTACGAAACTGCCAAGCGTATTTAGCTCGCTGTTACAGATGCCCAATAGGCAGTGTTTTTCGTTTATAAGCTCGATATTTCCTAGCTTCTCAACCACGTCATCACGGATAAGGCAAAGATCACAGCCTGTACCGATCAAGGCGGGAAATCGAACGCCATTACAGGATATTTCCTTAAATATACATTTGCCACTGCTACTGATATGGTTCGTCATGGAGTTGGCACTTTTTCCGATTTTCTTTTAAGCAATTCGATACCTTGTGGCCAAGCTGTTCGCATCTGTAGCATTTAATGGACTTGTTACACTCCCTGGCAAAATGCGAAGGATCACCACACTTAAAACATTTTTTGGAATGCTGTTTGATCATATCAGGTTTCTTGTCTTCATTGGTATTATGGGATATAGCCGTATTAAGCAATTGAGGGCGACTGCAGCAAAATTTCTCATATACCTTTGTTTGCTCCTTCAGTTTTCGTCGGTGAACTTCAATTGCCGATACTTCTGAGCCGAACTCAGCTTCTAAAGCTCGCTTGAGAGTTGACCAGTTGGAAATACCTGGCTGACTTCGAACAAATATTCTCGGTGCGACGAGTCTTTTCGTGCGGTATCGAATATAATATTTTGACAGAGTTGTAAGCGATAATTTTACGTAAACAGATTTGAATATACCTTAATGTAAATAACGTAAAATAAGATTAGGCAGAGCTGTTGTAGACATGACCACTCCTCGTCTTCTTTTTCATTCCCACATACATACGTACATATCTATACAGCAATAGTGTTATTTTTTTGTGTATGTAATTTTTGTGTTATGTTTTTGTGAACCGCCATTCAGTATTGCACTTATATATATGTAAATAACGTAAAATAAGATTAGGCAGAGCTGTTGTAGACATGACCACTCCTCGTCTTCTTTTTCATTCCCACATACATACGTACATATCTATACAGCAATAGTGTTATTTTTTTGTGTATGTAATTTTTGTGTTATGTTTTTGTGAACCGCCATTCAATATTGCACTTATATATATATATATATATATATATATACATCCGAAGCGTCGTGGTATTAAAGGGGGGTAAGGATTAAAAGGAGGATAAGTTTTTCGGAACAAGGTTCCCATTTTTTTATATAGTGACATATCCATAGCACCACATACTCCTATGTAAATGCCCACACACCCACACATACATACATGCTTACATTACGCAGTCACCCTCAAAACACCCTCTAAGAAATAAGAACCCAAATTTAATCAACAAGCCAATGGAAAATTACCGAACTATAAGCAAGCCAGAGAAAAACAAGGTCGAGTACCTCGACTATCAGATACCCGTTACTCAGCTAAATAGATATATGCAAGTAGCAAGGCGAGATTGAAATGCGCCACCTACCGGCGGTATACAGATTTAAACGTTATGGGCGTTAGAGTGGGCGTGGCAAATTTTTTTTGGATCAATCGATAGGTATTGACGACACCGATACATTTCAGTTAAAATTTTTTATCTAGCATGGGCGCCACAGGCTTGTGCGGTTTGTGGGAGTTAGAGTGGGCGTGGCAAACATTTTTTTGATCAATCGATAGGTATTGTTAAAATTTTTTATCTAGCATCAAAACTGTAGGCGCCACAGTTTTGGGCGGTTTGTGGGCGTTAGAGTGGGCGTGGCACTCTACTGAAACAAACTTGCGCTGCGTAAGAAGCTCAGGAATCTGCACGCCAAATCTCAATAGCCTAGCTCTCATAGTTTCTGAGATCTCAGCGTTCATCCGGACAGACAGACGGACAGACGGACAAACGGACATGGCTAGATCGACTCGGCTAGTGATCCTGATCAAGAATATATATACTTTATGGGGTCGGAAACGCTTCCTTCTGCCTGTTACATACTTTCCGACGAATCTAGTATACCCTTTTACTCTACGAGTAACGGGTATAATTACCATGAAACAAAAAACCACAGTTTTTAGACTAAACAATTAGAACGAGCCGCTGTTTAGACTATCGGCACGTTCCCACAATTCAGGATACTCAGATTTTGGTACTCAAGTCTGGAGTCCAAATTCAGAAAGTCACTCAATAGCAATAAGTCCCGCTCACAAAAAGATCTCAAGCTCAAAACCGAGGTATGATCGTAGATGAAGTAGGAGTTAGACAGTGAGTTCAGTTTGAGATTTGTTAACAGCAGGTCGGTGTTCTTCCAACCCAAAATATTATAACCAGTGTAAGATTAAATAAAATAAGTTTTTTGTTTATAATACACTTATGGAGCAGACATTTAATTGGCGCAGTCGGTAGGATCTCATAAGTCCTTTAAAAAGTCATCGGTACTGATCAGCGAAAAAATCCGTAAACAAACAAAAGACAATCATCGAGATCCGCTTAAGAATGTATGTGTAAAAATTCGCACGCAGAACTTACAAAAAAAACCAATTTGGTCAATGTGCGCTTAAAACCATAATATAAAAGTGCCAATATTGAAAAACAAAGTCTGTGTAAACAGAGACTAAATTAAAAATTCAAATCGGTCAATACGCGCTAAAGAAAATTTAAAGTGCAAATATTGAAAAAGAACAATAAAAATGGCAAACCCTTCAGCGTTACCACATTTGTCCGAGATTCACTTGAATCAGTTATTCCGTTAACCCATCGGAATTAAGTCGGTACATAGCCAGGGTGGAGTACCTTCTACAATTATACCCTACTCAAGACGTTCGACAAATCCACATCATATACGGAGCCATAGAGAGGGCCGTTGTCGACTCAGCCCAGACAGACATCGAAGAGGAAAAGTCTAATAAATGGATAACAACAAAAGCCGCCTTAATCAAAGCCTTCAAAGATCAAGGAAGCATTAGTAAGTTCGTTAATGAACTAAAATTTAGATCTTCAAAAGTACATAAAAAGTTTGAGTTAGAAACAGACCAAATAGAAAGTTCAATTTATACAAATTTTTTAAACAAAAAAATTAAAGATTGTATCGAGACAAAACTTGCAGATAGATTATAAAATTCCTTATCCAAAAAGGATATCACAACACTTTCTAACTTAAAAGAAGCAGCAATGATTTTAGGTCATTGGGACTCACACCCTTTTGACAGACCAAATAGAAAGTTCAATTTATACAAATTTTTTAAACAAAAAAATTAAAGATTGTATCGAGACAAAACTTGCAGATAGATTATAAAATTCCTTATCCAAAAAGGATATCACAACACTTTCTAACTTAAAAGAAGCAGCAATGATTTTAGGTCATTGGGACTCACACCCTTTTGACAATTATAAACCCAACCGTCAAGATAATCGAAGGAATTTGGGAGGTACGCATCAAAATCATTACTATCAAAAATATAATTCTCAGACGCACAATTACCCAAGATATAATTACAACAACAATTCAAACAATTCACCTCCTAGATACCAGGAATATTTTCATGAGTTTAGGAGAAACTTAGATTAAGGTAGGACCCAAAACACTCTAAATTTTCAGGCATCTGCATCAAATAATTCCCCAAACGCACCCGTTAAAAGACAGAGGGAAAACGATAGTGCACAGAATAGAATGGATGTAAATTTTCAGCAAACTGCCTCGGATATAGAAAGTGTTGCCCATATGTCAGAGTGATGATTAAGGGAAAACTCCTTAGAGCAATGATAGATACCCGGTCATCTATCAATTTAATGACAAACAATTTTGGAAACAATAAAGAACAAGAAGAGAAATTAAAAGTATTTACAATAAACGGATCAATGGAATTAAATAAAAGCATAAAGTAATGAACAAGGTTAGAACACTAAAATGAGGAAGAAGGAAAATTTAAAAAGGGTTTTATTCGAATATAATGACATTCAGTACAAGGAAGGTGAAAATTTGACTTTTACAAGTACTATCAAGCATTCGATACAAACAAAACATGAGGACCCAGAATATAGAAAGCCATACAAATACCCTCAAACTTTCGACGAAGAGTGTTGAAGCGCAGAACGCTAATCATGAAATTATGTTAAGATACCAATAAGTAACAGCTTAAGAGAGCCCAACAGCGTTATGTTCACCGCTTACAGGAGTAAAACTATTATGTTAGATCTATGCTAAGATCGGATTCAGCGGGCCTGCAAAAGCTCTCACAAAACTGCGCTGCTGGACACAATAAACTAGTTGAATTTTGAATATCGAATCGGCCAGTTTTGTATTCTCTCTTCCCCCAAACCTGGCAGCAGCCAAGCCAAAGTCTTTTCACTTTTCGGCGCTCTCAATTATCAATAATTTAACTTTGGCTTTAATTCTCTTCATAGCGGTCGAACAGGGACTTCGAACAGTTTATTTCGGATCTAAAATGAGAATTTCGGGGCCAAGACTTGGCATTTATTTATTTATGCCAACAATTGGCATTTTTCGGACATTGCGAGTTTCGACTTGGAATTTTTTGGACTTTCTTTTGGAAGTTCTTTAACTGGAGCTAACATTTGTGGACCGCTACGCCAACTTGAGGGAAGTGGATTCATCTGATGACCAGGTAACCGTGTCAAATCAATAGTTGATTGCTGAAAAAATAATAGTTGCAACTATTGCCTTGGCATTGGTCAAAATATTAATAATAACTGGAAGCAAAACGATTTTCGTGCCTATATATTCCCAACAACCACAAACAAAAACCGCCACAAAAAGTTGTGAGATAACCAATCAAAATTTTGAATTCATATATTGCAAAAGCCATGGCATTGAAGTCGGAAATTGATATAATAAATCCAAATAACCAGAATAGGTAGGCATTAGAAGAAAATCGCGTAATTATCAAGGCATTACATATGTCAGCTGCTGCTACAGGGAAAATCATGAACAGCATGCTTTAGTCACGGGCAGTTCACATTCAAATCTGCCAAAAATGAAGTTTCCAAAATTTAACGGCAAACATTCAGAGTATAAACAATTTATTGGAATTTTTGAGCAACTGGTTGACTCCGATAACTCGTTATCTAACATCGAAAAATTTAACCATTTGTAAGCCTGCCTTTCTGACGAGGCATTGGGAACAATAAAAGCTATTCAAGTCTCAGATGCAAATTATAAAAAGGCATTAGCGAGTTTAAAGAGAGTCTATGACAACAAGTGTTTAATTTTCTTTGAAACTCTAGCGCAGCTGTTTGAAATCCCTTCAATAACAAAACCTTCTGCGTCTGCCTTGAGGTTAATAATTGAGTGCAATTTTCGATTCGCTTATGTCCATAGGGACAAAAAAGATATTGTCAATGCGGTGATTATACATATAGTTCTTTCAAAGGTGGACCCGTACACCAAATCAAGGTATAAGGAGCGGCTTAGTTATGATGAACTGCCTAAATGGTCAGATTGCGTAAAGGTTTTAGATCGACGATATCAACATGTGTCAGCCGAGGAAGCGTCGAGGGTAAAGGGAAAAAGTTTTTGGGAAACGCCCTCTGGAAGCAAGAAAATTTCTGGGAATTCATATACTTGCTCCAGGGTCAATAACACAAGTGATCTAAAATGTTTATATTGCAGTTCTAATCATTTTATAGGAAATTGCCAGGGATTTAGCGGAATGCCAGTTTTAGATCGTTTTAGATTTGCCAAAATGAAGCAATTATGTATTAATTGTCTAACTGAAGGACATAGAGTATTTAAATGCACAGCATCCAAATGTCGGTTATGCTCACACGCACATCGTACTCTACTACATCGATACATCAAAGTACCCTGCAAGCAAATGGGCGATATTTCTATCGCCTGTCGTCCAGGAGTCACTTCTTAGTAACACCTGCGCGATAGAAAGACGATAGTACACATTTTACAAGAACAAAATTTACATGTGTCGCCTACAAGTAACTTCTAAGTCACTTCTGGACGATAGAAAGACGATAGTACACATTTTACAAAAACAAAAAGGGTCGGGATCGCGAAGAAGTAACTTCTGAGACTCTTCTGCGCGATAGAAAGACGATAGTACACATTTTACAAAAACAAAATTAATGGAAAAAAACAAGCCATAAAAAGAGGTCACGGTAATTTTCCGTTACCCCTTTTTTTCTGAAAATTTTTTGGTCTTCCTTTTGACCCACGGTAATATTTTTTCTAAATATTATTAATTGCTTAACATATTTAAATATCCCCTCAACAAAGGATGCGAAATTACGTGCTTGCGGATCCAACGATTAATAATTGTAATTGCGGATCCAACGATTCTCTACATATTTCATTGTAAAAGGTAAGGTGTTCTACTTTATTTTTACTTTGACTGAACAAAAAAAAATGTTTGTTTCTGTTTCTTTTAGAAATGGTTATTAATAAATTTCTTATGTCGACGGAGCTGGACCTAAATAACATTGTTCAGCCAAATTTCCTACATGCCAGGGACCGTGTATACAAGCGGACAAAGCCCTTATACACATAATAAATGCAAGATATTGAAAGTATAAAAAAATATGTTTTTATTGAAGTTTTTTCAATTGGTAAAGACTTTTCTAGATATCTTCTACAAGCAAATGTAAAGTCACTTCGGAGTGACTTCCAGAAGTGACTACGGCGACACTTTTAGAAGTTACTTCGGCGAAATCGCATTCGGATCGCGGAAGTGACTCCCGTCGGGAAGAAATGTGCCACTTCGGCGGCACTTCTATGAGTGACTTCGGCAAGACTTCCAGAAGTTACTTCGGCGATATCGCATTCGGATCGCGGAAATTACTCCCGTCGGGAAGAAATGCCAATTTTAGATCGTTTTAACTTTGCCAAAATGAAGCAATGATGTATAAACTGTCTAAATTAGGGACATAGAGTATTTAAATGCATAGCATCCAAATGTCGGGTATGCTCACACGCACATCATACTCTACTACATCGATGCCAAAACCAGCCAGCAAGGGCAAGGTACTAACACTTCTCAGGCTTCTACCCATTCGGTTCAGGTTCTTCAAGACACTTCGGAAATTAACTAAGTAATTCCAACAACAGCCGTTGATAATGTTCGCGATCGATTTGGTCAGCTCCATCGAGCCAGGGCTCGAACAAATAAATGTCTTACTATCACGTCATTGGGAGATTCAAATTCCATTGCCAGAAGTGAAGTCTGTGGGGTACAATGCACGAACGCAAGCATAAGGGTTAAAGTTTTGGCTGTAAGTTGTTAAACGTAAATAGCGGCATAATTCCCGAATTTGCTGGACCGCCTCTCTGTACTGTACGTCTGCCATCTCGCTCGCACGATCTGCGCCGCGGCGACTGAACATCTGGCGAAAATCAGTGCGAGCGACGAGACGACGGAAAATATCACGCCATAACGCCGTTATTTTCCGTCTCTGCGCTCCCTACTTAGATTCCTGGAAGCGTAGTCAGCCACGTAGGCCAATTTCTGTGCACAGCTCGAGCACTTGAGTTTCTCTCGCTAAGGCCAGCAGACGTGCGTCAAAACCCACAGTCAAGATATAATTCGGAACAAGTCCACGCGAAACGGTACCGAAGTGCGGCAAGGTGCAACCTGTACAGTAAAGCTAAAGTGAATAGTGCAAAACCATAGTCTGAAGTGAATATCCGTCATAATTTTCCTCGAGGACCGGTCATATAATATCGGAAGTGTTTTTGTTTCAGAACCCACCCCCCCGCAATCGATCTCTTTACAGGCGCTAAGTCCCTGCCACTCAGTGTATGCTGGCGCTGATATCGTCAAACGATTGCAGAGCGGGGGGTGGCTTTTAGGACCCCGGTCGGTTGCCGTCAAATTTCTGCGAGCGTATTCATAAACAGTCAGAAGGGAATTTTCTTCGACTTGATCAGGAGGTCGGATCAGCCATCCAGCGCCCGCATCTCGGCTTACGTACCGGCAGCGGAGGCGCCTTCATGAACAAATAAGCAACGCAGACCTAGCCAACACATACACATCAGAAACTAGATATGTAGTCGGATAGATACCCCGCTACCTCAACACCACTAGGGCATGAGGCCTAAGTAACAGCAGGCATCGGCCGCACGGCGTTCCCAGATGCGATTCGGCTGCTGTATGCTCAGCGGCGGTAACCTTGCGTAGATTTTAGTTTTCCTTTTTCTATTCGCTGTATTTGAGTAGTTTTTGCATAAGTGTACCTGTGCGAAAATTCTAACGATAGTTTTAAATAAGCCCATTAGGTAAAAAGCTTCTTATGTAAACGAGAAGTGCATCGAAGTTAAAGTTGTACACATCACACATATACATATACATCATGTTCTAGTCTACCCTCAAGGGATCAACGAGAGCTTCATTTGGCCCAACGAACGCTTCGACGGATTTTCCTATAAAGTACCGATGGTGAGTAAACCCTTAATGAATATTGTATGAAAATGTTTGAGCCTTAATTATTGTCGATGCGAATTCCGCGATAGCTAAAACCTCTGGCGTAAATATGTAAATAAGAATTTACCTAGTTAACTTGAATTACGTTTGCAATGGTTTGCCATATATATATATGTATATAATGTATTAGGGATATAAATCCTGGAGTATAGCAATAAGTAAACGGCACCACCCTGTGCTTAGATTATCTAAAACGACCTTTGAAGGGTTTATTAGAACGCACCGCGCGTAAACTTATGAAATAAATGGAAACAATGAATTCTTTGTATAAGGCCACAAAATGATCGTGTAAATCCTTTTTTTGTTTGAAGGGTATTAGAATATAATCTGATGTCAGATAAGGGGTAATCTAATAGATGTCAAGGTTACCATGGAAGGGTGGGTAAAGAATAGGGGGGCAAACAACGTCCAAGTCTCCCTAACCCTTGATCGATTGGAGATCTGTTCCTGTTGGCGTAACTAAGCAGTGGGTACAGCCGATTACAACAATTTAGGTACATCTTTATAGTTTCAGATAGTGCACTTATTTTCTTGTTTTATGTCGTGGTATAGCGGAAGTATAAAGACCCCACGCCAGTCCGACGAGCATAAATAAGAATTTACCTAGTTAACTTGAATTACGTACCGCTTTTGAATTTGCAATGGTTTGCCATATATATATATGTATATAATGTATTAGGGATATAAATCTTGGAGTATAGCAATAAGTAAACGGCACCACCCTGTGCTTAGATTATCTAAAACGACCTTTGAAGGGTTTATTAGAACGCACCGCGCGTAAACTTATGAAATAAATGGAAACAATGAATTCTTTGTATAACGCCACGAAATGATCGTGTAAATCCTTTTTTTGTTTGAAGGGTATTAGAATATAATCTGATGTCAGATAAGGGGTAATCTAATAGATGTCAAGGTTACCATGGAAGGGTAAAGGGTAAAGAATAGGGGGGCAAACAACGTCCAAGTACAGCCGATTACAACAATTTAGGTACATCTTAATAGTTTCAGATAGTGCACTTATTTTCTTGTTTTATGTCGTGGTATAGCGGAAGTATAAAGACCCCACGCCAGTCCGACGAGCATAGCGCAGACCTCTACGACCAGCATACCGAGTGGCGACTTGAGAATCGGTAGGATTCGAGTTGAACGCTACAAGTCACAACTACGTTATATTCGCGGCTCAATGGACACATTTTTACGTCTGAATTTTGGGTACTGGGAAGCATTACTAGCAATCAGCCAGATAATATGGTTCCTGCAAGGCATTGGAAAATTCCGGCCGACTTAGACTTATGTGATCCAGAGTTTCACAAGCCGCAAAGAATTGATATTTTGCTCGGAGCAAACTCCTTCTTTGATTTGTTGTGCAGTGGTCAAATCAACTCACCAACGGAGGTCCATTGCTACAAAAAACACTATTGGGATGGGTTGTTTCTGGACGGTGTTAGCAACAACAAAAAGAAGCTAATTCTTGTATCGCTTTGTCGAAGAAAGACATGGTTTTAGGAGGACTTGTTAAAAGGCTATGGGAGTTAGATAGTGTCTCAGAAAATAAAGATCTTATTAAATTTTCACAAATTGCCTGCGAGGATCACTTCGTGAAAAACGTAGCCAATTCAAATTTTAGTCGTTTTCTAGTCCGTTTGCCTTTTAAATCTGATCAGCTCGTGCTTGGCTCCTCGTTCGATGTCGCTAAACGTAGATTTTTATCATTAGAGCGTAGAAGCCTAAAAGACAGCTCACTTCGAGAAATGTACATCGCTTTTATGAAAGAATATATGGAGCTGGATAATATGTCTCCAACATGCATAAAGATTCCACCAGGACCGCACTTCTTCATACCACATCAATGCGTTCTGAGGCCTGATATTACCTCAACCAAACTTCGAGTCGTGTTTGATGCGTCTGCAAAGACAACTCCAGCGCAGTCATTAAATGACATTTTAACGGTGGGGTCACTATTCAGAGGGAACTGTTATTATCACTTGTTAGATTTCGTTTAAATCGATTCGCTTTAACAGCAGATATATCGAAAATGTATAGGCAAGTAAGTCTCACAGAATAAGATCGTAACTATCAACTAATAGTATGGCGCGAGAGTCCATCTGATGAGCTACAAATATTTCGTCTTAATACAGTCACCTACGGAACGTCTTCAGCTCCATTTTTAGCCATCCGTAGCTTACAAGAACTTGGAGTTCGTAACAGGGATATGCATGAAATTGGTTCATTGGTATGCGGTGGATGCCATACACAGACACATTTCAATTTCATTTAGAGGAGAGCTTTACAAAATTTATCCCTTTTTGATCCCTTGGGATTGCTGTGCCCCATTGGCCTTACATCTGAAATTCTTCTTCAAAGCCTTTGGCAACTTCAACTGGAATGGGATGAATCCATTCCGATGTCGTTACATACGAGATGCAGTCACCATTCCTAGGTACACGTTCGCCAGTGGTTGCCCAGCCGTTCAAGTTCACGGTTTCGCAGATGCATCCAGCAAAGCTTACGGATTTTGCATTTACATACGAGCAATCGAAAACAGTCAGGCTCATTGTCGATTGCTAGCAGCAAAATCGAGAGTGGCTCCACTAATAACGAAAACCGACAGACTCAGAAATAACATTACATTGGATAAAGTCTCAACCTTCGTCACTTGCAGTTTTTGTTTCAAACAGGGTAGCCACAATTCAAGAGCTAACAGAAAATATATCCTAGCGACATGTCCCTTCGCAGTTTAATCCAGCAGACATGGCGTCCCGTGACGCAGTCCATCTGGTTCGAAGGTCCGAAATTTCTGTATGAAAATGAGTCATCATGGCCAGAAAACTCGCATTTTTCTATACCTTCCGAATTAAAAAGAGCTGCCCAAGTGTGTACAGCCGTCGAGCTATCAACTTCGTTTGAATTTATTACTCGTAACTCATCGTTTCCCAAACTCATTAGAATTCTTGGATACGTTTACAGATTTTTAAACCAAACTAACTCGCGAGAAAGATCAGTAAGTCTGACTGCTAGAGAGTTATAAGTATCATTTATTTAAATTTTTTTTTGGAAACCATCCAAAAAAATGTCTTTGTAGAAGAGCACAAGAATATTAAAAAATGTACATCCAAGTTTGCAGATGATGACGCTCACACAAAAGTTTTCTGAAGCTGGTAGAAGATTTTTGCTAATTCGGGTGGGAGGTAGACTTTTGCATGCATCTACTTTAGAAAATGCTAAATTTACGATATTACTCCCTCGTAAAAACCTAATTGTTGGTATAAAAAGTAAACAAATACCCGTTTCATCCTTTATTGAGAGAAAATATTGAAATACATTGATCTTCATTTATTGATTTTAAACCCTGAATGGTTGTTATGTAGATAATCAACGGCTTTACAGGTAGTTTTAAAGTTTTACCTGTACTTAAGCCCTAATTTAAGTTGATAAGTATATTGGTTTGAGGGGGTATAGTTTTGACCGGACATGATATGGAAATGGTTTTTAAAATCATTATTTAATCACCATTATCAACAAATATCATATAAAATAGAAATAAATAAAAACATACTAGTATAACAGCAGTTCGTTACTATCGAAATAGTAGTTTCTTTTAATGCAAATAATGAATAAATAATTATAAATAAATAACAAATAAAGAATTTCGAAAATATGAAAATAAGAATTATGTATTATTCTAGTGATATCACAAAACAAAATGATAATATATTTCTCTCTGTTGGCTTAATGATTTTTCCTAATTTATTTATATGAATAAAATTTACTCCATAGCCACTTTTTGAAACTTTTTAATATTGATTAGAAGGAAAGAGACGTAAATATATTGTTCATTACAGATACCTTGAAAGTAAGTTCTATGACGTTGTAAGCCAGTTTTGAATTTATTAGTAAATGTGTCTGCAAATATTTAACGTTTCTCCTGAGATTACAGATGGTAAATTGAAATGTAGGTAAATCTTGTCTTTAAGAGTCTGATATCTTTAATTATATTCTTCCAGCTACATGTTATGCGATAGTATCTGGGAATTGGGGTTATCAATAATCCCAAAAAATTATAAAAGTTGAATAACCTACTGTTAGTAAAAGATCAGAAATAAAACGAAATTAAGTTAGAGGATGCCATTAAAGAGGGAGGTCAGAACATGTTTTAAAATTGTGTACTTTGCGTAGAAAAGAAAAAGGAAAATCATAATGAATGTACATTATAGGTTTCTGGGGCAGCCATTTAAAAAGTCAAATCTTTTACAGTAGTGGGTGTGGCTAGGGTTTGAAGCATGCAATACAATTCTAAACCTGTTTACATAATGGATGAAAGGATATTAGGAAGAGAAGGATGGAAGTTTATGATGAATTTTGTAATCCTGAAATGACGTCGGAATCGTACTCCTTCCTCTTCTATGCATATCGCCGGAACGAAGGCAGTATATGTATATGTATAATAAAACATGATCGCAAGACCAAAATAAATGAATGAATGTATTATTATGCTACAAAATAAACATCTGACTTATTACTTCGAGTTAAAATTACAGGTTCGGAGAATGGAAAATATTTCCTTGACTGAGATATGTCGGCTACTTGCGAGTTGTTGCGCAATCGTCAATTCAACCCCTATTATGGGACTTGTTAAAGCTAGTCGTCAGCAATAAGGTCGTTGGCGTGAGGTCCATGATCTTTTGAATGAGCATGCGCCTTCAGGCTTCCCTTTTATCCCTTTTATTGCCGTCAGGTAATGGACAGGGGCGCTTGTTCGAGAAGCTCTAGCTTGAATCCCTTTCTTGACATGTTTATAACCCATTTTTGGAAAGGAGAGAATCTTAGGCAATTTACCAGTTAAACGTTCTGGGCAAGTTTGTTACGCGAATATGCCACGCCCACTCTAACGCCCACAAACCGCGCAAACCTGTGGCGTCCACAATTTTTATGCTAGATACAAAATTTTAGCTGAAATGTATTGGTGTTGTCAATACCTATCGATTGATAAAAAAAAATACCCGTTACTCAGCGGACACGTGCGTTTAGCCACCATCGACACCGGGGCATCTAGGAGTTTCATTAGCCAGGACATCGCCGACGTAGTCGGTCAGCCACACCAGTTCAGGGAAATTCGCACCCAGATTAATTTCGCTGACACGTCTCGAGTCGAAGTAACGAGGTTACTCCTTGCGGACGTGATGCTCGCCCGGAAGTCAATTCAGGTTCCCCTTCTAGTAATGTCCACCATGCTGGAACCTTTAATCCTAGGGACGGATTTTCTCGCTTTCATCGGCACTACCCTCCGATGTGGTACGGCAAGCCTCACGCTGTCTTGACGAAGACCCGGAGAATGTGAGACGATCAGACATAATGAACCGGAGCACGACAACCAAGGCAATCAATCGGAACCACAATCTCGACCACGAGGACCACTCAGCCACGAAACTACGCCCAGGGCATCGAACACACCAACAACGGAACGTCGGCTAGGCAGGGCCAATCATGACATAGGATAACAGAATGACAGGGATGCCAATGCGCCCGAAGGGTCGCACAGAGAACATGAAAAGCAAAACGCAGCAACACGCAAGAAAAACGACGAGAGCAACAACACAGGAGGAAACATCAGAGTATCAACAGAGAACGACGAAGCCAGAATAGCTAAGAACAACGACATGGAGCATCAGGAAGATCACAACCAGGAGAAACACGCTGAGAATTCACGAGGGATACCCGACAAGGACACCGGGACCCAGGGGTATCAAATAATCAATCAGGAGTACAAGGAACGCGGCTGCGAGACTAGTCCGCAGGTCCAAGCGTTCCTTAGCGAACAGCTATCACAATTTGAAGAAATGGCGGGAGTAGCAAACATAGCGGAGCACCGGATCACCATGAGGGACGACCTGCCGATTAAACAACGCTATTTCCCAAAAAACCCTGCCATGCAGCGGATCATAGACGAACAAGTGGACGCGTTGCTGGAGCAGGGATATATCGAAGCGTCGCACAGCCCGCACAGTGCCGGCCTGTGGCTAGACTATCGACAACTAATCGCAAAATCCATCCCGGACGCATATCCGTTGCCGCGTGCTAACCACATCTTAGAGAGACTGAGAAACGAACAATACATTTCGACCCTTGATCTACGCAACGGATATTGGCAGGTACCCATGGCCTAGGACAGCCGGGCATGAACCGCATTTACGGTACCCAGACGAGGCCTATTTCAGTGGCGGGTCATGCCTATCGGTTTGCATTCGGCCCCGGCAACATTTCAGCATGCTCTAGATAGCGTGATCGGGCCAGACCTCGACCCATAAGCGTTCGCCTACCTCGATGACATTATTGTCATCGGAGCCAGCCTAGAAGAACACATGGACAATCTGCGCAAAGTCTTTGAACGATTGAGAAGAGAACCAGGAAAAGTGCTCATTCTTGAAGAAAAAACTGGCCTACCTCGGACATGTGATCAGTGACCAGGGCATCCACACCGATCAGGACAAGGTAGCCGCCATACGAAACCTGAGCCTTCCCACGAGCTTACGGGAGCTGAGCTGAGGAGATGCCTCGGGATGGCCTCTTGGTACCGGCGATTCGTGCCCAACTTCGCCTCAGTGGTCCAGCCCATGACGAACCTGCTGAGGAAGAACCAACGGTGGAAGTGGGAGCCGGAGCAACAGAGGGCCTTCGATCTCCCGAAAAATGTACTGACAACGCACCCGTGCTGGCGTGCCCAGATTTATCCGTCAAGATGACTGATGCCAGCAACTACGTATTCGGGGGAGTACTAACCAAGGAGAACGACGGCCAGGAACGAGTCATTGCCTACGTCAGCAGCAAGCTCGATGCCGTGGAGCTGAATTATTCACCCACGGAAAAAGAATGCTGGGGAATACGGAAATTGCGATGCTACCTCGAAGGCTATAGGTGCGACGTAATCACCGACCGCCTGGCCGAGAAATGGCTTGATTAAACAGAAAACCCAACCGGAAGGATTGCCAGATAGGCCTTAGAACTCTAGCAATATTAAAACGACGTACATTACCGCCGCGGGAAGTATAACGTAGTAGTCGACGCTCTATCCCGACAACCTCTGGAGCACTTACAGAGACTAACGCAAGGCGAGCACCAGTGCAAGTGGCTGCAACGAAAGATAAAGGACGTTCGGGACGACCCACAGAAGTTCCCCGACTTCATCAATGAAAACGGAGAACTATATCGCCACCTCGGCCACCGCCCAGATGACCAGGACTACGTACCGTGGAAGCTGTGCGTAGCAGCCAAACATCGAGCTCGAATCCTACACGAATGCCATGATGCCCCCACAGCCGGACATCTTGGCGTTAGGAAGACCATCATCAGAATCTCGCAGAGGTACTACTGGCCAGGGATGTTTCGCGATGTGCGAGGATACGTACGTCAATGTATCCCGTGCCAGAAATACAAGTCAGAACAGCGAAAACAAGCCGGAAAGATGCTTACGAGACAGGTCAGCGAACCTTTTGGCATACTGTGTGCTGCCCCGCTCTAAAGAGGGGAATACCACACACCTCGTCTTTTTCGACACCTTCACCAAGTGGGTCGAGCTGATACCTCTACGAAAGGCAACCACGGCGACTCTGATACCAGCCTTCCGCGAACGGATCATCAGCCACTTCGGAGCCCCGATGAAACTGGTGTGCGATAACGGTTCACAGTTCACCAGCAAGGCGTCAAGGTTTTTTTTAAGGAAACGGGAGTGGAACCCTAGTTCACCGCCCCATACTGCCCAAGAGAGAATCCGACCAAGCGCGCGAATCGCACAGTCAAGACGATGATCGCCCAGTACTTGGGGAATGGACAGAACACCTGGGCCAGTTTGCTATCAGAACTGTCACTCGCAATCAACACAAGTGCCTCGGAATCGACCAGCTATAGCCCAGCCTTTCTCCTACAAGCTCGAGAGCCACGGCTACCCGGATCCTGGTACGACGAACAGCAACATCGCCCCAGAGCCCGTTGGAGAGAGCGGAGCGCTTAAAGGAGGTCTTTCAGATCGTGCAGAACAATCTACAAAAAGCCAGCCGAGAACAAGGAAGACATTGTAACCTGCCACGTCGAACCTGGAAACCCGAAATGGGATCACTGGACCTCATCTGTCTAAAGCAATAGAAGGGTTCGCAGCGAAGCTCGCCCCGAAGTTTGACGGACCGTATGAAGTGGTCGCTTTCCCTTCGCCTAACGTCGTCCGAACCCGCCTACCCGGCCAGCGGAAGGGGCGACTTGCAAATATTGGAGACTTAAAAGCGTTCCACTCTTCTTCCACAGGTAACACCAATGATGAGGACAACGAAACCGCCAAGGAGGACACCGGCGACCAACCCGGACAGTCTCAAAGAGGTCCAGCGACCGACACTAGCAATGGGGGTGATCATAGGTACCCCAATCTCCCTTTGTGCCCACGCTAAGTTTAAATTCGTTATAAACCATTAAGACATTAAGTTCCCTCGCTGGTACCCATTTATCCCTATTGCTAAGTATCAATAGAACTAAGCTAGTTTAGTTACTTCTTCCACAGATCTAACGGGCGGACATGGAGACGATAGTACTGTCGTCCGGCGACAGCGATGGGGTGTCTGAACCCAGTTGCCCGGGTAACCGCCAGTCGACGATCACACGAAACCCTCGGCTACGTCCGGGAACGGCGTACGCCGAGAGATTCACCCGGTCATACCCGGCTAGGACCCCGCCGGGCAGCCTGGAACTGCGCACCAGATAGCGACTCAGAGAACGAGCCGACGTCGACACCCGCTCGAGCCGGGGGAATCTCTCCTTACTATACGGACGCAGCCGGACGTCGCATCTACCCGGAGCCCTATCAACAACACCCGAGTCCAGCCGGGTCATCGATGAGCAGCCGGGAGTACAACCCTTGCGGGCGCAACAACGACGTCCGTGATCAGCCGACACCCTACGCCGAAGACGCCAGCGATGACTACGATGACCGCGATCACCCGACACCTTACGCAAAAGACGCCAGCGACGACGACGACCGGGATCACCCGACACCCTATGTCGAAGACGCCAGCGACGACGAGGAAGGGCGCGGCGAACAGGCGCCCTATGTCGAGGACTCCAGCGACAACGAGAACGAGGATGCATACTCGATGAGCAGCCGGGAGTGCGACGGCGATCCCCAGGAAGTCGCGGCACATTATGTGTACATGGGCGAGGACCGTTGCGGGTACCACCGGGGGTCCTGGATGTACCTCATCAAGACGAGCTGGAAAACGATCCAGATAGAAGCACCGTATCGGCCACCCGATGACCTTCCCGCCGTCCCCCGTACGCCTGTACATCATGGGGCCCGATGATACCGAGGACCTAGGAGTCCAGAAGGAACGCTCTGTCGACCTCACATGCACGCAGGACGAAGAGATGGGACCGGGGCCGTCCACCGCGCTCTTTCGCGGGCCGTCCACGACACTCTCCCTCGGACCGTCCTCAACGCTCTATCGCGGGCCGTCCTCGACACTCTCCCTCGGACCGTCCACAACGCTCTCTCGCGGATCGTCCACAATGCTCTCTCGCGGGCCGTCCACGACACTCTCCCTCGGACCGTCCACAACGCTCTCTCGCGGGCCGTCCACGACACTCTCCCTCGGGACATCCACCACGCAGGGTGAGCCTTGTCCCCCGCGCTACCCTACGGGCAAAGCAATTGAGTGGGATTCGGAGCCCAGCGACGACGAAGAGAACATAGAGCAGCGCTTTCGATGGAAGGAGCCTACACCCGCACCCACATTTAGCGGACGGGGACCATACGCTCGCATCCCCCAACAACACCAACATCCAGCCCATCGGACACCTCGATGGCGATGTCGCCCACGACACTCAACCTCCTGTTAGGGCAAATCTTACCGGCAATGGAGAACCGATGGTGGGAGTCGCCATCCGTGTGGGACTCCGAAGCGACAGCTCCGAAGCCTAATCCCCAAAGGCAGTTCTGCCTCCGTTGGCGAGCGCTATCAGCTTGCAGCTGGGTAGACGTGCAACACAACGGACGGCTAAGTCTCGGCCGCAGCCTGGCAGGCCATCTGCGCATGACGCCCTGCAGCTCGCGTCTAACGACAGCGCTTCAGGGTCCCGAGCGAGGAAGGTTCCTACCAGGTCAACCTGAAGCCGAACGGCGCAGGAAACATTTCTTTTCTTCCCCCGAAGTAGGGAGGGGATGTAACGCCCTAAATCGAGGGCACAAAAATCCCACGAGTCGTAACGGGTATCATATTTATACCCGTTACTCGTAGAGTAAAAGGGTATACTAGATTCGTCGGAAAGTATGTAACAGGCAGAAGGAAGCGTTTCCGACCCCATAAAGTATATATATTCTTGATCAGCATCACTAGCCGAGTCGATCTAGCCATGTCCGTCTGTCCGTCTGTCCGTCTGTCCGACTGTCCGTCTGTCCGTCTGTCCGTCTGTCTGTCCGGATGAACGCTGAGATCTCGGAAACTATGAGAGCTAGGCTATTGAGATTTGGCGTACAGATTCCTGAGCTTCTTACGCAGCGCAAGTTTGTTTCAGTAGACTGCCACGCCCACTCTAACGCCCACAAACCGCCCAAAACTGTGGCTCCTACAGTTTTGATGCTAGATAAAAAATTTTAACTGAAATGTATTGTTCTCATCAATACCTATCGATTGACCTAAAAAAAGTTTGCCACGCCCACTTAAACGCCCACAAACCGCGAAAACTTGTGACGCCCACAATTTGCATGCTACATAAAAAATTTTAACTGAAATGTATTGGTGTCGTCAATACCTATCGATTTATCCAAAAATAAATTTGCAACGCCCACTCTAACGCCCATAACGCTTAAATCTGTATACCGCCGGTAGGTGGCGCATTTTAATCTCGCTTTGCTGCTTGCATATCTCCATTTAGCTGAGTAACGGGTATCTGATAGTCGAGGTACTCGACTATAGCGTTCTTCCTTGTTAGTTTATTGTAATCATTGTAATCTTAGTCGCAGTTTCGCTATTAGCTTTAAGATCGGACATTAAGTTCCGCGTTATGAATTAAAATAATAGGAACTAAGGTAACTATATAAACTAATATTCTACTAACGCGTTATCGTACTCGTGAGGCCCGCGATCGATAGCCCGCGATCGATAGCACAATTGACAGCGGTGAACTGGTTCACCGTCTGAAGAACGTTCCAAAACTCATTCCTCTTCCGTTTTGACTTTTCGCCAAGAGTGGACGTGCGTCCGAGCATCCCTCCGGCACACCACTACCGACACACACGGAGAGATCCGCTGGAGACTCAAGTCAGCCCTGCGTATCTGAACCCGCGCCCGACGCCGCACCTTTTTGTTTAGTGTTTTCGGCTCTTGTCGATCCGCGCAACACCGACCATCGCACCAAAATACACGTAAGCAAGCGTACCCATTGTGAGGGCAGCAGCCAGGGCCCCTATTCTTATCAATTGCCAATACAACCCTGAAACTTAAAAACCCCATGTGTTATTTCTACCCCTACACCCCCTCCTCCTTCACCTACCCTTTCTCGACCCAGATCAGCGGCTCGTGTTAGGTTTCGCATCCGCACGGCGCATCTCGGCTGAGAGCTCCTACCTTAGAATCCTCGCAGACTCCGAGAACATCCGAAGTGAAGAATCCTCGTAGTCTCCGAGAATATCCGTAGTGTAGCAACCTCGTAGACTCCGAGAACATGCGGGGTGTAGAAACCTAGTAGATTCCGAGAATATCCGGAGTGTAGAAAACCGCGTAGACTCCTAGAATATCCGGAGTGTAGAAACCTAGTAGATTCCGAGAATATCCGGAGTGTAGGACCCCCGTAGACTCCAAGTTCACCCGGAGTAGATAAATCCCGCCGTTCACGCCCGGCGGAATACCCGTAGCCAACAGTTGGAGTCGTCCAAGTTCACCACCAAGCAGTGCGATCGCCCTCTCAGTACCTCGCTCTGCCACCAGAGGGCGTTCTCAACGGGACCTCCCCAAGTTCCCCACCAAGCAGTGCGATCGCCTTCTCGGTACCTCGGAGCTGCCACCTCCCATACAAATTCCTACTACAGGTTCCCCCCTTCTATGTAAATTTCTTGTATAGGTTCCTTGGCCCCGATTGAGGTTTTTCCCCGGCAAGAGAACTACGTGACAGTCTACAGCCGGTAGGTGGCGCATTTTAGTATCGCTTTGCTGATTGCATATCTCCAATTCCCTTTGGTCCCTTTAGCTTAGTAACGAGTATCTGATAGTCGAGGTACTCGACTATAGCTTTCTTCCTTGTTTTTTTTGTATTGCTATATTGCACGTAAACCAATTGAAACGTCTCCCAAGGCCCAGGATCCGGAGCGTCGAGATCTCATCGCTCAGGATTAAATGGAGGGTAAGTTTGTCGGAACGAGGTTACCATTTTTTTATAAATACATATATACATATCCTTGCACCATGGTCATCATCCTACCAATAACTGTAGATGAGTTAGAGATCTTATATATTGAGACCTTCCGTCTGGATTTCTCACCACTTGTACACTGTACCAAGACCGAAAAGGCAATTTTCTTCTCTACCGTTCCAACGGTTATTGTTCTCTCTCGTTTGGATAAAAATGTGTTTTTGGGCAATTGGTACCTTAACTAATCTTTTAGAAATAACTATTCATATATAATCAGCCTTGTAGTTGTATGTACAATTGCAAGAGACCTCTGAGCGAAGTTTGTACTCGTTAATAGTCAGCGTTTTGCTGATGTGTACACCTTCCCAGGTGATAAATTTGATACTCTCCGCTAGCAAAATAATTGTCAATTACAATAATTAATTTCCATATGAATTATCCAACATTATGTTACTCATCTACGGCGCACGCCGATATATATATTGTTTGTGCCTAACCGAAGTAGACACTTCCGTGTCACACCGCGGGACAAGGGGGTAATAAGCACTTGTCGCTGGCACGGGGTCGTTTTGATGGCAGGACGATCGCGTCGCGGCAATGGTAACGATGGTTACTGCGATGCCGGACCACAGGCGATGCTGGAGCTGCGCTGAGGGTGAGCTAACGTGGTTAGCTGCTAGTTGAGATAGTGTATTACAAGCCCTATTCCCAGTTGTAGGAAGTAGAACCGCGGAGTTAAGAGGTGTGTTGGTAACTGTTTTATTCTTCATTTGGAAAATGTTTATATACTACTTGGAACACGGAAGTTTAGTGTAATGATTAGTGAAATAAGCTATATTCTAAAGTTGGTCAGGGAATTATGATTATGGTAGCAATTTGCGTAGTTGGCTTTGCGTAGTTGGCTGACACTGCAACATGTGCTGACGGCATTGGCCGGTCAGTGTGCCGTTGAGTCGGTGAGACTCAATTCTCATAAGCAGTGGGTGCTACTGAGCGCCTGGTACAGTTCCCAACTTGGCTACTGCTTGATTTGTTGGGTGTGGTCATGTTGAGTACCTTTGGGTACGAACATTCTCCCCCCATTGAGGGGTACCCTCAATTAAGTCGTGATGTCGGTCAGCCCTTGACCGAATTGTATAGGAAGCCCCTAACAAATCATTGACCAAGGTGGATCGTTCCTTCAACTGAGGTTCATGGTTGTGATTCAGGACCTTCACATCTTCTTTATGCTGCTTAACACTCCCCTTTGCGATTAAATTGACATTACCTTGGGGACTGAAATTGTGCCCTCGTAGAACTTGATCATTTGGCACGTCTATGGTATGTGGACGTTCTGCAACAAAACTAAGATCTTTCTTGGTAAAGTTTAGAAATGGTGAACCAAAGTCAGCCTTCTTGTAGGTTTTAAATTGATGAGAAGTCGGTTCTATATTCATCGGATTTTTATCTTTCGTTGGTTCATAAGCAACGTTCGGTCCTGCAAAATCATCTCTGTTTTCTATTAGATTGGGGTTGATTTCCGTATCAGATGAGGTTTCTTTATTGAGATAACCTGTGATTACATAACCAAGCCTTGTGCTTTGTGCCAAAGGTTTATTAGGTCCTAGTTCAAAACGTTCAGCGCGCCGCTCAATAAACGTCATTACACTCCATAACGTTGGAATTTCCGTTGGTGCATCCGCTGAATTTTCTGGAGCAGCTAGAGACTGCTGGTCTAGTTTTCTTCTGATAAGAAAACACAGGATTGGATCCCAGGATTTTGTGCTGATATCGAGGTTTTTAAGAGTACTCGTTCAGTTCTTTGTAGTGTCATGTAAGGCCCTTAGTTGGCGCGGTGAGCCGTCTATAAGCCTATGGTCAATAATTTTTGCTATGGCGGCGAATACTAGTATTTTGCAGTTCTGGTACCTGGCCTTCAACCGCAACCAGGTGTCGTCATAGCCACCCTGTGAGAAGGCTGTGTCTGTCAAGACGTTCCTCGCTTCACCACGAAGCGAACTCTGTAGAATATGTAGCTTTTGACTGGCCGAATATGGTTTGTTATGTACCAATTCCACAAAGAGATCATGGAACCGTGGCCAGTCTAGATACTCGCCGTTGAACTCCGGAATGCTAATTGGCGGAAGTGCCAAGTTTAGGCTCATTGGCGCGTCGTTTTCTCGTAGCAGGTTCATTTCGTATTCCTCGTATAATGTGTGGAATTGGGCTAGCTCTGCTTCTGCCAGAGCTGCGGCCCCAGTTGTGCTATCCAATTCGTCGTAGGCTTGCCTCAGTAACGCCCAATGGAGATCCAGGTGCCTTTGTAGGGCTGGGGTGACAGTTGGGGCGTTCGAGGCTAATGTTAATGATGACTCCAATTCGTTGCATCTTCTCTGCAACTGTCGGATCACCGTGTCAATTGCGGAATCTCCTTTGACTTGATCTCTTGTTGTGAGCTTGATGTTGGCCGAAGTTCGTCTGGGGGCCTTCGGAAGCCCGCTTCCAGTCGGCATGTTGTCCAGAAAGATATTCTGATATTTTTCGACCAACTCTTTAAGTGCTTCTAGTCGTGAAGAGTACTCACTTTCAGTGGGTAGTGCCGCTTGCTGGACTTCTTCATCTAGGTCGCAAAACTGCCGCCAGAGGTCGTTTACCTGATTTAGCTTACCGGAATAATAGCCGTCTCAGTGACGTCGGTCGGCAGAATCCTTGCCATAATTCTTAATGAGCTGTTGGATTTTCCCTTGCAGCACGTTTTGTGTGTCTAGTAATCGATTGTGTAAATCGATTCTTGTGTGACTTGTTTCCTCAATGAATGAAGTAGACATATTGTGTGTCTTGGAAACAAAGAATCTTGTGGAGCTGGATGAAGCTGAGTATCCTGTGAAGCTGGATGAAGCTGAGTATCCTGTCAAGCTGGATGAAGCTGAAGTTCCTGTGACGCTGGAAGAAGAAGCGAATCCTGTGAAGCTGGATTAAGCTGAAGTTCCTGTGACGCTGGAAGAAGAAGCGAATCCTGTGAAGCTGGATGAAGCTGAAGTTCCTGTGACGCTGGAAGAAGGAGCGAATCCTGTGAAGCTGGATTAAGCTGAAGTTCCTGTGACGCTGGAAGAAGAAGCGTATCCTGTGAAGCTGGATGAAGCTGAAGTTCCTGTGACGCTGGAAGAAGAAGCGAATCCTGTGAAGCTGGATGAAGCTGAAGTTCCTGTGACGCTGGAAGAAGAAGCGTAATCTGTGAAGCTGGATTAAGCTGAAGTTCCTGTGACGCTGGAAGAAGAAGCGTATCCTGTGAAGCTGGATAAAGCTGTGAGTCCCTTAGTGGGAAGGGGGTTGCTTGAGTGTGATCCTTTTTGTTAAAGGATCACGTCAGGGTCACCAATGATTATGCCTAACCGAAGTAGACACTTCCAGGTCACACCGCGGGACAAGAGGGTAATGAGCACTTGTCGCTGGCACGGGGACGTTTTGATGGCAGGACGATCGCGTCGCTGCAATGGTAACGATGGTTACTGCGATGCCGGACCACAGGCGATGCTGGAGCTGCGCTGAGGGTGAGCTAACGTGGTTAGCTGCTAGTTGAGATAGTGTACTACGAGCCCTATTCCCAGTTGTAGGAAGTAGAATCGCGGAGTTAAGAGGTGTGTTGGTAACTGTTTTATTCTTCATTTGGAACATGTTTATATACTACTTGGAACACGGAAGTTTAGTGTATTATTAGTGAAGAAAGCTATATTCTAAAGTTGGTCAGGGAATTATGATTATGGTAGCAGTTTGCGTAGCTGGCTTTGCGTAGTTGGCTGACACTGCAAAATGTGCTGACTGCATTCTCCCCCCATTGAGGGGTACCCTCAATTAAGTCGGAACGTCGGTCAGCCCTTGACCGAATTTTATAGGAAGCACCTAACAAATCATTGACCAAGGTGGATCTTTCCTTCAACTGAGGTTCATGTTTGTGATTCAGGTCCTTCACATCTTCTTGATGCTGCTTAACACTCCCCTTTGCGATAAAATTGACATTACCGTCGGGACTGAAATTGTGCCCTCGTAGAACTTGAGCATTTGGCACGTCTATGGTATGTGGACATTCTGCAACAAATCTTAGATGATCCTTGGTTAAGTTTAGAAATGTTGAACCAAAGTCAGCCTTCTTGTAGGTTTTAAATTGATTAGAAGTCGGTTCTACATTCAGCGGATTTGTATCTTTTGTTGGCTCATAAGCAGCGTTCTGTCCTGCAAAATCACCTGAATATGGTTGACTTCCGTATCAGATGAGGTTTCATTTTTGAGACAACCTGTGATTACATAACCAAGCCTAGTGCCTTGTACCAAAGGTTTATTAGGTCCTAGTTCAAGAAGTTCACCGGTTATTACACGAGAATACACCTCAACCCCTAAGGTTAGGTCAATGGGTCCAGGTTGCCGAAAGTCAGGATCTGCTAACGGCAGTCTCTCGGGAATATTAAGATCGGTTGTAATCGGTACTGACGGTTGGTCTGTAATGACTGTGGGCATAATAAATACCTCTAGTAGTTTTTCAAACCCTGATGTACATGATGAGAGCTTTAGTGTTGATCTAATTGCTGTTGATATCTTTCCTCCGATTCCAGATATTTCAATCGGTGACCTTTCCTTAAGAGATAGCAAATCTGCCATTCTCCTTGAGATAAGATTCACCTGTGATCCACCATCTATTACAGCGCGACATGTTTGTAATTGACCGTTTGGCCCTTGTAATGAGACCTTGGCGGTCGCGAGCATAGTATATCCTCCTACGTGGTCGTAGCCTGCAATGGTTACTGCGCCGGCCACTGGATTGCTAGTCGGTCCTTGGTGTAACAGTGAATGATGCCGTTGCTGGCAGACTCGACAAGTGGTCGGTGATCCACAGTTTTCAACCTTATGAGCTGTAGACAAACAATTTGTGCATGCTCCTACATGAACAATGGCTTGACGCCGTGCTTTGGGGTCCATTTGCTGGATACGGCTACATGCTCTAAGATTATGTTGTCCTAGGTGACAAATCTTACAGCTCTCTTCGTTGGGAACTGACTGATGGCGGAGTGTTGCTGTATGTTGAGCGCTTATCGTCTCCAGCATGCAAGCGCGCCGCTCAATAAACGTCAGTACACTCCATAACGTTGGAATTTCCGTTGGTGCATCCGCTGAATTTTCTAGAGCAGCTAGAGACTGGTGGTCTAGTTTTCTTCTGATAAGAAAACACAGGATTGGATCCCAGGATTTTGTGCTGATATCGAGGTTTTTAAGAGTACTCATTGAGTTTTTTATAGTGTCATGTAAGGCCCTTAGTTGGCGCGAGGAGCCGTCTATAGGCCTATGGTCAATAATTTTTGCTATGGCGGCGAATACTAGTATTTTGCCGTTCTGGTACCTGGCCTTCAACCGCAACCAGGTGTCGTCATAGCCACCCTGTGAAAAGGCGGTGTCTGTCAAGACGTTTCTCGCTTCACCACGAAGCGAACTCTGTAGAACATGTAGCTTTTGACTGGCCGAATATGGTTTGTTATGTACCAATTCCACAAAGAGATCATGGAACCGTGGCCAGTCTAGATACTCGCCGTTGAACTCCGGAATGCTAATTGGCGGAAGTGCCAAGTTTAGGCTCATTGGCGCGTCGTTTTCTCGTAGCAGGTTCATTTCGTATTCCTCGTATAATGTGTGGAATTGGGCTAGCTCTGCTTCTGCCAGGGCTGCGGCCCCAGGTGTGCTGTCCAATTCGTCGTGGGCTTGCCTCAGTAACGCCCAATGGAGATCCAGGTGCCTTTGTAGGGCTGGGGTGACGGTTGGGGCGTTCGAGGCTAATGTTAATGATGACTCCAATTCGTTGCATCTTCTCTGCAACTGTCGGATCACCGTGTCAATTGCGGAATTTCCTTTGACTTGATCTCTTGTTGTGACCTTGATGTTTGTCGAAATTCGTCGGGGGGCCTTCGGAAGCCCGCTTCCAGTCGGCATGTTGTCCAGAAAGATATTCTGATATTTTTCGACCAGCTCTTTAAGTGCTACTAATCGTGAAGAGTACTCACTTCCAGTGGGTAATGCCGCTTGCTGGACTTCTTCATCTAGGTCGCAAAACTGCTGCCAGAGATCGTTTAACTGATTTAGCTTACCGGAATAATAGCCGTCTCGGTGGCGTCGGTCGGCAGAATCCTTGCCATAATTCTTAATGAGCTGTTGGATTTTCCCTTGCAGCTCGTTTTGGGTGTCTAGTAATCGATTGTGTAAATCGATTCTTGTGTGACTTGTTTCCTCAATGAATATTAAGATCGGTATCAATCGGTACTGACGGTTGGTCTGTAATGACTGAGGGAATAATAAATACCTCTATTGGTGTTTCAAACCCTGATCTAACTGATGAGAGCTTTAGTGTTGGTCTAATTGCTGTTGATACCTTTCCTCCGATTCCAGATATTTCAATCGGTGACCTTTCCTTAAGTGATAGCAGATCTGCCATTATCCTTGAGATAAGATTCACCTGTTATCCACCATCTATTACAGCGCGACATGTTTGTAATTGACCGTTTGGCCCTTGAAATGATACCTAGGCGGTCGCGAGCAGAGTATATCCTCCTACGTGGTCGTAGCCTGCAATGGTTACTGCGCCGGCCACTGGATTGCTAGTCGGTCCTTGGTGTAACTGTGAATGATGCCGTTGCTGGCAGACTCGACAAGTGGTCGGTGATCCACAGTTTTCAACCTTATGAGCTGTAGACAAACAATTTGTGCATGCTCCTACTTGAATAATGGCTTGACGCCGTGCTTTGGGGTCCATTTGCTGGATACGGCTACATGCTCTAAGATTATGTTGTCCTAGGTGACAAATCGTACAGCTCTCTTCGTTGTGAACTGACTGATGGCGGAGTGTTGCTGTAGGTTGAGCGCTTATCGTCTCCAGCATGCAAGCGCGCCGCTCAATAAACGTCATTACACTCCATAACGTTGGAATTTCCGTTGGTGCATCCGCTGAATTTTCTGGAGCAGCTAGAGACTGCTGGTCTAGTTTTCTTCTGATAAGAAAACACAGGATTGGATCCCAGGATTTTGTGCTGATATCGAGGTTTTTAAGAGTACTCGTTCAGTTCTTTGTAGTGTCATGTAAGGCCCTTAGTTGGCGCGGTGAGCCGTCTATAAGCCTATGGTCAATAATTTTTGCTATGGCGGCGAATACTAGTATTTTGCAGTTCTGGTACCTGGCCTTCAACCGCAACCAGGTGTCGTCATAGCCACCCTGTGAGAAGGCTGTGTCTGTCAAGACGTTCCTCGCTTCACCACGAAGCGAACTCTGTAGAATATGTAGCTTTTGACTGGCCGAATATGGTTTGTTATGTACCAATTCCACAAAGAGATCATGGAACCGTGGCCAGTCTAGATACTCGCCGTTGAACTCCGGAATGCTAATTGGCGGAAGTGCCAAGTTTAGGCTCATTGGCGCGTCGTTTTCTCGTAGCAGGTTCATTTCGTATTCCTCGTATAATGTGTGGAATTGGGCTAGCTCTGCTTCTGCCAGAGCTGCGGCCCCAGTTGTGCTATCCAATTCGTCGTAGGCTTGCCTCAGTAACGCCCAATGGAGATCCAGGTGCCTTTGTAGGGCTGGGGTGACAGTTGGGGCGTTCGAGGCTAATGTTAATGATGACTCCAATTCGTTGCATCTTCTCTGCAACTGTCGGATCACCGTGTCAATTGCGGAATCTCCTTTGACTTGATCTCTTGTTGTGAGCTTGATGTTGGCCGAAGTTCGTCTGGGGGCCTTCGGAAGCCCGCTTCCAGTCGGCATGTTGTCCAGAAAGATATTCTGATATTTTTCGACCAGCTCTTTAAATGCTACTAGTCGTGAAGAGTACTCACTTCCAGTGGGTAATGCCACTTGCTGGACTTCTTCATCTAGGTCGCAAAACTGCATTAACTGATTTAGCTTACCGGAATAATAGCCGTCTCGGTGGCGTCGGTCGGCAGAATCCTTGCCATAATTCTTAATGAGCTGTTGGATTTTCCCTTGCAGCTCGTTTTGTGTGTCTAGTAATCGATTGTGTAAATCGATTCTTGTGTGACTTGTTTCCTCAATGAATGAAGTAGACATATTGTGTGTCTTGGAAACAAAGAATCTTGTGGAGCTGGATGAAGCTGAGTATCCTGTGAAGCTGGATGAAGCTGAGTATCCTGTCAAGCTGGATGAAGCTGAAGTTCCTGTGACGCTGGAAGAAGAAGCGAATCCTGTGAAGCTGGATTAAGCTGAAGTTCCTGTGACGCTGGAAGAAGAAGCGAATCCTGTGAAGCTGGATGAAGCTGAAGTTCCTGTGACGCTGGAAGAAGGAGCGAATCCTGTGAAGCTGGATTAAGCTGAAGTTCCTGTGACGCTGGAAGAAGAAGCGTATCCTGTGAAGCTGGATGAAGCTGAAGTTCCTGTGACGCTGGAAGAAGAAGCGAATCCTGTGAAGCTGGATGAAGCTGAAGTTCCTGTGACGCTGGAAGAAGAAGCGTAATCTGTGAAGCTGGATTAAGCTGAAGTTCCTGTGACGCTGGAAGAAGAAGCGTATCCTGTGAAGCTGGATAAAGCTGTGAGTCCCTTAGTGGGAAGGGGGTTGCTTGAGTGTAAATTGATTGTGTAAATCGATTCTTGTGTGACTTGTTTCCTCAATGAATGAAGTAGACATATTGTGTGTCTTGGAAACAAAGAATCTTGTGGAGCTGGATGAAGCTGAGTATCCTGTGAAGCTGGATGAAGCTGAGTATCCTGAATTAAGCTGAAGTTCCTGTGACGCTGGAAGAAGAAGCGTATCCTGTGAAGCTGGATAAAGCTGTGAGTCCTTTAGTGGGAAGGGGGTTGCTTGAGTGTGATCCTTTGTTCTTGCCTAAGTTCGATGGACAGGGTCGGATCACTCCGCGGGACGATGAGGGGTATAGACGCTCGTCGCTGGCACGGGGACGCTGGTTATTGCAGTCGGATCGCGTCGCGGCACGGGTGATTATGGGTATCACGGTGCCGGACCACAGGCGATATGGACTGTGTGAGTAGAGGTACCGGGACAAGGAGGATAATGACACACCTGTCGGTAGCACGGGGACACTAGAGAGCACAGGACGATTCGCGTCGCGACACAGATAGCTAGGGTAGTATGGTGCCGGACCACAGGCGATCGATGAGCTGTGTTAGGGTGAGTTGACAATAGTCTTTACGTGAGAGAAGTAATAAGACTTGTGAGTGTTTAGATTTGTAACTGACTTTATTGAGCTGTTGGTTAGCGCTTAAATACTATCATGACCCGGAAGACTTTGGCATGCATTATCTGCTATGTTAGCATCGGGTTGGAGCTGCAAGCGTGTTGACCTATTTTAGCTGGTTGTCTACGCTGCAATGTCAGCAGTATGCTGCTTGCTGCTTGAACCATACTGCAGCGTCGGCACTATATTGTGCTGCTCCGTATAGGTTGCATTGGTCGTCTGTACTGCTTGCTGACAACTTAAAACTCCGTCGTGTTGGGGGTTGCGTGCGTTTGACCCGTGCTGCGCAACCTTGCTAGACCGAGCTGAGTACTGCAGCCAATGTTTGTCAGTTGTCGACATGTTGCTCGTTCCGTATACTGATCTTGTGTTTCAGTTGGCAAGTGAGGTGGAGTCTACTCGTCTTCCACAAGGACTGCACTTTCTTTATCCAAATGGTCCTAGAATTTTTCGCCGAGGAAACCAACTGTGGATACGTAGTCCGATTGGTTTTGTTTGGCGTGACCTACGGTATCCAGCTGATCATGCTGTTCAAATTCATCCTGAATCCTTTCATTTATTGGACGACGGGTCCGTCCTGGTTTTTCTGCGTGCTGTCCTGGCTTTGCACCGTAGCGACAGTCCTGTTCTGCGTGCTGACGTGTCATCCTGGTATGATGACTCAGATTCCGGTGTTGAATGCGATATTGGATCTGCCTTTGTCAGTTTTTAATACTTAATAAATTGCTTACTCTACCATTAAATACGTCTATATATTTTTTTGCTGAGGTCTCGTTAACCATCTATAAAACTCGGGGTTCCGTGTGTTGGGTCTCAGTTTGTTGCAATGCTGCTTAACGATCATTGCGAAGTCGTTTTGGACCTTGATGGTTCGGTGAGTTACACTCGTATTCCCACCTGTTGGTCCTTACTGGATAATATCCCAGGATTCTATGTACGTCGTAAACGCCGTACGGTCTCGATCCGTACCTCATGTGGCCCTATTATAGATGGTCTACGTTATCCTCCCAATCGGACTGTGACGGTCCACGAAGGCTCCTTCATCCTTCTTCCTAACAATCGTTTTGCTGTTGTTCGATTGGCTGTGCTTGCCGTTACTTTGCGTGGTCCTTCAGTGCCGGACGCCGATCCTTTGGAGATGAGTAGTGACCTCCCCCTTTTTTTTGATTTACTTGACGACTAAATATATTCTTACATCGTAATAAATTGTGTTTTTTATTGTTCTGTGGTCGTCAGCGTTTTCACCCGACTCATAGGTATTGGGGAAGTGACGCTTTGTTCCGCGACGTTCTCTTGTTGGCATATTCTTGTTTGTTTACCTTTTCTGATGACTAAGCCAATAGCGGCTAGCAACAGCAATATTACGAGCCCTGCTGTAATGGAGATTGGTTTAACGTAGTTCACCTGCGTATTCTTAGTTGCCTCCGAGTCCCCTCTGTCTAGCTGCTCCTGAAGTTGATGAACTTCTCCCTGCAGATGATTTAGGTTGCTTGTTGTATTGCTACGTATGGTCGTGTACTGCTGCCTTTCCTGTATTGGACTCTGGAACGAATGAGTAATAATTGTCGCTGGTTTTTTCCCTATTGTCGATCTTAACGCTGGGTGCCCCTGTTGCGTAGCCACTGGGCTTCTTGCAATGCAGTCCGCATTCATTGTCAGGATTCCATTATTATGCACTTGTATTTTTCCTCGTTCATCCCCGCATACGTAGCTTAATGTTATTTCTTGTGTTGTAGCAAAAATCCAAGAATTTTGAGTATCAAGAGGGTACCATATGCTTGTCGTGTTGATCCTTTCGGGTTTGCAGCTGGATTTTTGTTCAGATTGAACGGCTGCTAGGGCGCATTGGAACAGCTCGTGCGCGGGCCCAACGTTGTTTGTTTTATATTGCACAGCATTGGTCCTTTTGACATCTTCGTGCATTGGTTCAGCTCCTCTACCGTTAGTGCGAAATGTCGATCCCGATGATCACTAATCGCAAGATATTTGGTTTCTGTCTCCGTTGCGAGTATATGATTGTGGGTGGCTACTGGAATTGGCGTTAGTTGATACACGTCGTACTCCTCTTCGTCTACTAATGGTATTTTAGTATGGAATATAAGAGTATTGTCAAATTCCTGAACTTCTGATATCATCACCTGATAGATATCATGCAACGTCTCATGCGTAACAGGTAGCCGCCTCCCCTTCGGGAGATGGGCCTGTATGTTTATAAGCTCCTTTTGTAGCTGACTTACGGAGATTAAAGCTGGGCTGACTATGCCCCTTTGTAATCCGGTTATGATGTTGATAACTGCCGTCTGTGTCCTCTTGATATGCCCTGCTATTAATGTTAGCTCTGATGACACCTGCGCTATGTTCCCAGTTCGTATGGTGTTTTCGAGGTCTGTGACGTGTGTTTCCATGTGTCTTATCCTGCGTTCCATTTCATTAGTACTCGTTCTCATCACGTTTATTGTGCTATCTAAGATCGACGTCTGATTCTTGAGTAAATGTGTGTTGTGCAATTCCTTGGCTTGGATTCTGCGGATGAACTCTTCCATATTTTGCGCATACTGAGAGTCTAAAACTCCAAATAGACCGTTGGCGAGATTTCCTACCAGATTCAGGGCTCCTCTCCGTTGTCGATGATGATTGAATAGCTGTTGACCATCATATAGCTCGCTGGCCTCTTGTTCGAGCACCTGTATTATTGTTGGACATGACCCGCCTCGAAGGCACCAGGTTGATAATTCTTCAATATTTTGCTTAAATGCAGTGACTTCCTGCGCCAACAGCCGTAGATCAAAATATGATATGATAGTCCATTCTGCTGACATCAGAGCTATTCTATTCCTTAACTCTACATATGTTCCCGTATTATTAGGTAATGGACCTACTTTTACAGGAAGTTCCGCCATTATTGGGACGGCTTGGCTGGCGTTGGCAGCGGCCAACAGTATTATGAATTGGAACATAACCTTGGGGATCTTCTGACATTCTTTTCCACTTCTTCGGGTGCCCTTTGAGTGTCTATTGGTAGTACCGCAAGCCGATGAATCGCTCTCGTGCATTCTCCTGCTGAGGTCCGGATGTTGACGACTCGGACTGCACCGTCCTTTCCTGCGTGTACCGTCAGTATTCTCCCAAGCGGCCACTGTAATGGTGGCATATTGTCTTCCTTTATTACCACTAGGTCTCCTACGGCAACCGTCTTTTGCTTTCTTGTCCATTTTGACCGGTTTTGTAGTTCCTGCAGGTACTCGTGGCTCCATCTTTTCCAGAAGTCCTGTCTGACCTTGTCTACTTGTTTCCATCTTGACACCCGTTCATGCCGCCCCGAATACTGGACCCAGTATTCAAAGCCTTAAACCATGCTTAACTCTGAAAAGGTTGAAGTGTGTGTATATTCAAAGGTGCATGGGTTGTGTGCTTGGGCTAGACTCTTCAGTAAATCTTGGCAAGGGCAAACGACAAATCTTTGACACAGATCTCTTGTAAATACCCGTTGAGGTCTTAATTGTAGCTACTCGAACGAGCCCATCGGCCACAGGATGTAAGTCGATGATTCGCCCTAATTTCCAGTCAGAAGGACCAGTTCGATCATCCTTGATGATGATCATGTCGTTACGCTGAAGATTGTCAGTTTCGTGGCGCCACTTGGGGCGCGCCTGCAGATGAGATAGCCAATCTGCACTCCATTTTTTCCAAAAGAGGCGAAACATCCTTTGACCATTCAGGAACTCTGTGTTTAATGAAGAATCCTTAAGACTAGGCTCAGGGAGTGACATCATCGAATCCCCGATTAAAAAATGTGCAGGGGTGAGAGCTTGCAAATCATCTAAGTCAGACGTTAAGGGGCATAATGGCCGAGAGTTCAAGCACGCTTCTATCTGGACAAGAATGGTAGACAGCTGCTCGTACGTCATTCGAATCCCATTAAACGATCGATAAGGATGGGTTTTAACAGCTTTTACGTTAGATTCCCAAAGTCCTCCAAAATTTGGACTATGTGGAGGATTGAAATGCCATTGAATGTTTCGACGAGTAAGTTCAGGAACTACTGTCTCTTCAATTCCTTTATAGAATTCATTGGTCCACAGCTTTAGAGACTTGCCGGATGAGATAAAGTTGGTTCCACAGTCGCTGTATAGATGTTGACAAAAAACCCTACGTCCGATAAAGCGCTGCAGCGCCCACAGAAAATGCTGTGCCGACATTCCCGTGACTGCTTCCAAATGAATCGCTTTGCTCGCTAAGCAAATGAAAACTGCAATGTAGGCTTTATAGCAAGTGGGACCTCTGAATCTGGATGACTTTATCTCAATCGCACCAGTGTAATCAACTCCAGTTGCTTCGAACGCCCGTTTGGGCGGATTGACACGGTGCGCTGGTAAATCTCCCATCAGTTGGCTTGATGGTGACGGCCGGTGTTTGAAACAGGTTACGCACTGTCGCAGAATCCTTTTTAGTGCCTGTTTACCGTTGACGATCCAGAAAACTTGATGAATTGTAGATAAAGTTAGTTGCACACCGCCATGTAAGGTGTTGTGATGAGCGTTCCTTATAACCAAAATCGTCAGGTGGTGGGCCTTTGGAAGGATTATTGGTGTGCGTTGAGACATGGAGAGCTGCAAAGCATTCTTAAGTCTGCCTTTAACTCTCATGAGCCCCTCATCGTCGATAAACGGTGATAGCTGGCTGAGTTTGTTGTGTTTGGATAGAAATTTGTTGGATCGTAGTCTTGATAATTCTTTCGAATAGACTTCTTGTTGAACCATCCGCACCAGTGCGAACAAAGCCTGTTGAAATTCAGATACCTGAATAGGGCCGGTGAGTCTATCCGCTTTTTTGTTACGAGTATTATAAATGAATCGTTTGACGTAGGCTGTAACGAATAATAGTTTATTATAGGAGGAATATGATTCGATAAATGGTTGCGCTTCTATACAGATGTGGGCTCCGATGTGCTTTAAAGATTGCTCTCCTGAAATAAGTTCTGATTTTGGGGACTGAACTGGATTGACTGGCCAATGCTCCTCTGAAAGATGCAGCCAATGTGGTCCGTTCCACCAAAGCGTGTGGTGTTTCAGCTGGAAAGGGGTGAGTCCGCGTGTAGCACAATCTGCTGGGTTTTCTTGCGTAAGAACATGTCTCCACTGCGATGGCGAGCTTGCCTCCAGGATTGCTTCAATTCTATTCGACACAAATGTCTTCCAACGCCTAGGGTCACCGCTGATCCAATACAGCACTATCATTGCATCCGACCAGTAGTGTACGGATATGGTGTGATGTGATGTTTGAAGTTGATTGACAATCCAATCGGCTAATTGTGTACACAGCAGGGCTCCGGATAACTCAACTCTCGGAATTGTTAGCGGCTTAACAGGTGTGACTCGACTGCGGGCGGCTAATAAGTTAACCTACACGGAACCATCCGTACAACTAGCTCGAAGATAAGCGCAGGCTGCATACGCCATGGATGATCCATCAAAACAAAACATGTGTAGTTGCAACGTCGAGACATGCCTTAAATCGAAGCATAACCACCGAGGGATGTGTATCTCTTCAATGTCGGGGAGCTCTTGAATGAGCAGTCGCCACCGCTCTGCGAGTTGATCTGGCAATGGGTCGTCCCAATCTAATGATGTGGAGGGCTCATCCTTGCGCTCGATACGAAAACTCCAAACTTCCTTCAACAGGATTTTCGCAGCGATGATCACTGGAGCCAGGTATCCCAACGGATCGAATAAGCGTGCTACTGTGGATAGTATAGAACGTTTGGTGAATATAGGATTGAGAGAAAACTTAAGATTAAAACCAAAACCATCTTTGTTTGGATGCCAATACAATCCTAAAGTTTTAATGGAGTCCTTATTGTCTATCTCAAAAATGCTACTGTTAGAGAGATCTGTAGTTGGGATGCTTTCTAAGATATCTGGATGGTTGGATGCCCACTTCTTGAGCTCCATGCCTGCTGATTGCAGAGCTGCGATGACATCATTGCGAATTTTCAGAGCTTTGTCGATGGTCTCGTGTCCTGTTTGAACATCGTCCACATAGATTTCTTTTTTAAGGACATGCTCGGCGTTCGCGCTCGTCGGACGCAATCTGATGTACGACTCGAATCGCCGTGAAGGGTGCCGAGGCAGTGCCAAACGTTACTGTAGTCAAAAAATATTCCTTGATGAGTCCAATTCGAAAAACCTCTGTACCATGTTGTTTAGGTTTGCCAAATTACAACGGATGGAGATTTATGTCGTCTGGGCTGCTTCAGCTGGTCCAAAAACTATCAAGATATTTCCCATTCGGCTGACGGATATGAGTTTGTTGAAAATGGTCTTCACACCATTTTTCCTCTGCGTTGAGTTGTCTTGTTGTGGAGACCTGATCCAATTCGAAAAACCTCTGTACCATGTTGTTTAGGTTTGCCAAATTACAACGAATGGAGATTGAAGTCGTCTGGGCTGCTTCAGCTGGTCCAAAAACTATCCAGCCCAGCTGTGTGTTTTGTGCAATTGGTTCTGCAAACGTCCCTTTGCGTATGTCCGGAAGCATTAATTGCGGGATAATGTCGACACCGATAAGTAGGTCAATGCGACCCGACTTGATGAAATTAGGATCTGCAAAGGATAACCCTTGGAGATGTTTACAGGACTTAATGTTTACATTTTGTTTTGGTAAATGACCTGTTAGTGACCGAAGGATGAAGGCTGAGGATACGTAGGCATTAAAATCCGATCCTGAACATGAGATTGTGGTGAAGTCGGTGCTGTCCCTGCACTGATTATGCGACGTATTACCAATTCCCGTGATCTCAGCTCGAACAGGATGCCGTTTGAGTCTAAGCGCTTGAACGATGTTTTCCGTGATGAGGGTGCCTTCCGAGCCATGGTCGATGAGAGCTCGAACTAAAGCTGACTGCCCAGTGGAGTTATTTACGATCCGAACCAGTGCAGTAGCAAGTAGGGTCGTTGAGTTCAGATGGGAGGCAACTGCGCTGAAGAGTTGCGTCGATGGTGCATCTCGTACAGCGTCTGCGCTCCGACCAGAGTCTGAAGCATGCTGTCGGGATACTTCAGGAGTCAATGAAGAACTTTGTTGAGCATTCGGGAAATGTAACAAAGTGTGGTGCCGTTCACCACATTGCGAACAGTTTCGGTTGCTGCTGCATTGACTGAGAGAATGGGAAGCACTAAGGCAATTGATGCATGCCTTCGAGCGGTCGACTTTAACCTTTCGCGCGAAACAATCGTCTTAGAACGTGGTTCTGTTGGCAGAGCGAGCACCTGATGGATCCAGACTCAAGAGTACTGTGGAAGCTGTGTCCCCTAACAGTGGAGTTTCCCGATGGTCTGGTTGTCTGGCGATGGTTGGTCGATTGTATAGATGATCTAACTGGAACGGCTGGTTTCCTACTCTCGATTAGGTCGATGCTGACCAATCGATTGTGAAGAAACACCTCCAGCTTTGTGAAGGTGGGGATTTCCACGTTGTTGCCCAGGGAATGTTCCCAGGCCTGTGTTGTGCTGATAGGCAGCTTTGTGAGTAAGTGATGTACCAACCAATGATCACAGGAATCAATGGCAATGTGTAGTCGTCGGAATTCACTAATGCATACATTTGCCAAGTTTAACAAATTCCTAAGGTCCACCGCGATCTCCTTGGACAGTGGCTCGATTCCGTACAGTGTATGTATTAGCTGCGTAAAGCTGTCTTAAAAAAGATGGCCAATCCACAAAATTTCCTGAAAAGTGGGGTACGGGCAATTTGGGCAGCTAAATTGTGGAAACAGGAATGGGCACAAGGGTGTTGTTTATGGATTGATCACCTGATACCTGTATTGGGACTGGAAACTTGGTTTCGTATTCATCGGCGAAAGAACAATAAATGTGGCTGTATGCTTGCTCAAAATTGTCTTCAACAGCATCCGCAAAATATGGATGCGATCGTGGACATTGCTGTAAAATGAGCGCTTGATGATTTGTGTAAAATTGTTTTGAAAGCTCGTTGAGCTTGTTGAGGCGAAACTCATAGTCGGATTTAGTTTTCTTTATTTGACCGTCCTTTTTAGCATTTTTAATTAGTTGGGTCAACCTGGAAGATAAGTCCATCTGCATCGCGTACATGTCTGCAAAAGGCTCGACCACGGCCAATGGTGCCGAACTCTGTTGTGCCAAATCACTACCATTACTTTCATTTTTACCCATTTTAATGTTTTCCTATTGCACTCTGCTTTGAAAAACCACGCACAAATACTCTCACAAACACACTCACCTGTTTCAGTCGTTCCGCTCGTGTTGCGATCAAGCTTTGAAGGATGGGGACGGCAAACTTCACGAGACTAGTGTGTCGCATGAGATGGCAATAGGCATGGGTTGAATCCGCTATTCTCCTCGACTTCTTGATTCCTCCGTTATTCGAGGCTCCGTTATGGCGATGTACGTGGCAAAGGTTGCGTAACTTTGCTGGTTTAAATTAATAATAGATTTGCAAACAAGTAAGCACAACGATTGAAGTATGTTTACAAATATTGGAAGCTGATGAAGTTATGAGTGTATGTACCCCTCATGGGCCACCAAAATGTTGTGACGATTCGCACCCGATCGTCAAAGTTGAGCAGAAGTCTACTCTGGGGGTCTTTCACACACTTTGTAATAAAAACTCAGAAATATGTTGAACTTCACCAGTTGTATTCATTTGTATACTTTCAATCTTTGACTTATTGCTAACTTTGATTTACAAATTAGGAAATATAAAAGCTCGGTTATAAACGCGACCAGCTTCTCCTTATGTCTTCTTCGTAGTGTAGTGCTGCTAACATTAGCAGCAGAAATCTAACATTCGCTGTTAAAACTGCTGTTGTCCACTGCATCTCAGAGTCGCCAGAAAACAGCTGTCCAGCTTCTCCTAATCGACAGAAACAGCAGAAACCTAACATTCGCTGTTAAAACTGCTGTTGTCCACTGCATCTCAGAGTCGCCAGAAAACAGCTGTCCAGCTTCTCCTAATCGACAGAAACACCCGTTCATGCCCCACCTTAGCCCGATTGCTTTTTACAGGAGGAAAGTGCAATGGTCGCTTTTTTGGTTCTCTCTTGGTTGTTTAAGCCCCATTTGAGGCGTTTATCTAGTACTAACCCCAAGTACCTGGCGTGATCGATTAAAGAGAGATTACAATTTTTTAAAATGGTTGGGTTAAGTTATGGAATTTTGTACCTATTTGCAAATAGAAGAAGTTATGTTTTCGAGGGATTTACCCCGAGTCCGTTCGCTATCGTCCATTCCGATAGTATTTTAAGTTTAGCGGTCATAGGATCGCAAAGCGTTTGTGGATATTTTCCATTAAAGATGATTGCGACGTCGTCTGCGTATGCCACGGCCTTACCACCTCCTCCCTCCAGAATCCGCAGTAGTTTATTTACTGCGATATTCCACAAGAGGGGTGATAGTACACCTCCTTGCGGGGTGCCTCTATTCACTAGTCTAGTATGGGTTGAGGTCCCTAGTGTGGCTCACCATTTTCGGCTCAACCCCTAGTTCTGTAAGAGAATCTGTTATAGCAGTGGGAAGCAAGTTATTGAAGGCTCCCTCTATATCCAGGAAGGCGATCAGTGTGTATTCCTTGATGTTGAGTGATTTCTCGATGGTGCTTACCACCAAGTCTAGCGCCGATTCGGTTGACTTACCTTTGGTGTAAGCGTGCTGTGCTTCTGAGATTTGTGTCGGGTCTATGGTGGCCCTTATATGTAGGCTTATCATTCTTTCAAAGCTCTTAAGCAGGAATGATGTTAGGCTTATTGGCCTAAAATCCTTTGCTGTGGTGTGAGTGGCCTTCACTGCCTTGGGAATGAAACCCATCTTTGTTTCTTGCCATGCTGTTGGTAGTCCTCCTACCGCCAGGATGGATTGGAAGATTTTATGGCTATTTGTCCTGCTTGTTGGATGTGAGCCGGTGTTATCCCGTCCGGTCCCGGCGATTTGTATGGTTTGAAACAATGAATGGACCATTTCATGTTGTGGTCTGATAGGAGTGGATGTAATTCGATCCCCTCTCCTACTCCTCTTTCAGGAGGATGACCAGCTTGTTGGCTCCCCGGGAAGTGAGCGTCTAGGAGAAGGTCCAAGGACTCTTTACTGGAGTCTGACCATGATCCATTTGCTTTTTGAAGATAGCCTAAAGGCGCGGCTGTCTTAGAGAGTATTTTCCTGAGCCTTGCGGCATCAGTTGTTTTTTCTATGTCAGACCAGAAGGCCTGCCATGCCGTTCGTTTTGCTCTTCTAATGGCCTTTTTGTAGGAGGCTAGTTCATACTTGTAGTTCAGCCAATTAGTGTCCTCATTTCCCGCCTTTGCTCTGTTAAACAGGCATGAGCAGTTGGTTCTGAGAATAGATAGTTGTTGGGTCCACCAGGGGGGTTTTTTCCTTCCCCTTGGTTTCTCTGTGGGGCATGCCACTTTGAAGGTAGTGTTGCATGCCTCTGTGAATTTGTATACTGTTTCGTCCAGCTCCTGTGGGTTTGTGATGCTTTCTGACGGTTCCATGGGGAGGATATTTGTCAGAACTTCTTTGTACCTGTGCCAGTCGGTTCGTCTGGGGTTAGCGAATCTGACCGGCAAGGGCGAATCAAGGGACAATACGGTTTCTATGAATCTATGGTCCAAAAGGAGTGCTCGTCAGAGACTGCCCAGTTTTTGACTGCGCCTACGAGTGAGTCAGATACCAAAGTTAGATCTATGATTGTTTGGCAAGCTTTAGTTATGAAAGTAGGGACATGGCGCCTATTGCATAAGAATAGGTTCGAATTTAGAATAAAATCAATAAGAGACTCACCTCTGTCGTTGTTTTTTGGGCAACCCCACTGGGTGTGATGGGCGTTGGCGTCACAGCCTATTACCAATCCGTTCTTGAGCTTTTCGCATTCCTCTGCCAGTCCTCTGACCAGCGCATCTGGGGGTTTTCCTTCTCAAAGGCCCAGTAGGCCGATAGAACCCTTATAGAGCCACTTTGCAGCTCCAGGCTTACTGCGGTGTTGTCTCCGTTGCTGTAATTGCTAAGTAGAAATATACTAAGACGCCTTTTGGCTAATATGCAGGTTCGAATTTTACCTTCTTTGGGGTCAAGCATAAGCTTGAATTCCTTTGTTCCTAGTCCAGCAACCTTGCTTCCTACTACCCAAGGTTCCTGTACAAGGACTAAGTCGGCAGAAGTGCAGCAGACGCTGCTTTACTGTGGTGAAGGTTTATTTGCAGAAGTCTTAGTGACATCTACAGCTTCAACCTTCACCACAGTGACGTAGGCCTCCTCTGTGTCGCTGAGGTCTACGTCCTCGATGGCCGGTCCGAGCGCTCGCATCTCTCTGCTTAGCGACGAATCGGTAGAGTAGCCGTCCTTCGGCCGACCAGGTGCCTCCAACTACTCAGCAAGCACCTGCACGGCTGGGTTGCCGGCAGAGCTGCTAGCGGCGTTGGAGTCGCCCTTATACACCTTGATGTGTATCGCACTAAGCCCCAAGTTCAGCACTCCTCGAGCAGTCTCGAGCGGAGCAACTGACTCCTTGTTCAGGACCAAAACCCCCTGGTTGACATCCCCTTCATGCTCCTCCACCTTGACGACTTTCCAGTCCTTCGTGGGGAGGTGCGGGTTGCATTCTTGCAACATGAAGAGGATGTCCTCCGGCGCCTTGATCGCTGCTGTTTATACATGTCAGCCGACCGCCGACTGTCGCAGGCCACCACCTTGACACTGCCTTGGTCTCAGCCCGCGTCCATGCAGCAGGGCGAGGTGCCTGGCTTCTCTCGCAGGCAAATGAGGGAAAGGTGGGACTCCACTGCCTTGCACTTGTTCCTGGGGATCCTGCCCTTCGGATTTCCCCTGTCAATCAGGCCGAGTAGTACACGGTTCTTCGTGATTTCGGCGAAAGAGACTGATGGCTGGATCTTAGATCTCTTCGCCGATGGCCCGGGTAGTTCGAGGGATCGCTGCCTTTTCGCCTGAGTCTCTTTTTGAGTGGGCTTTTCCTGCCCGTAGTTTGGAAGCATCTTCCTTGCCCACTCTACCTTCTTTAGCCGTTCAGGAGAAGGTGTGGCAACGGTGCTCCTAGTATGTGAGCGCAGAGTCTGGGCGGCAGTCCGCCTTTCTGCGTATGTATATTTAGCACCAGCGGGTGGCCCGAGCGCCTTGGCAGTGCCTACCGCTGCTTTCGGCGCAGATGCGCACGTGGCGGAGGCGTTTGCGGCTGGCTTTCTGCCACCCATCATCCCCAGTTTGGGATGCGCCCCTTTCTGGACCGTGCTGGTATGGAAGGTGGAACCAGTGTTCATCTTATCCATGAGTTTTTTAAGAGTACCCGTCTCTGTGTTTTGTGTTGTGTTGTTTGTTTTCTTGATATGTTCCATAATTTGGTCCCACGAGTTGCGAAGAAGGGGAAAAGTCCGCCCGGGCAGAGATCCGCGATGCCCGGGTAAGGCGATAGTTAGAACAGGGGGTCGCCATGTCCCTTTGTCCGTTTGAGACTGGGCTATTTTTGATCCGGGCCCCCAGCCAGGCTGACTCTTGGCACGGTCCGTATTACACCGTAGTCCGGCCCGGAGTGAGATGTTGTTTGGGAGGGGAGTTGGGTAGGTGTTGTGTTGGGAGTGGGTTTGTGTAAAGCAACTATTTAGATGCGGCTGAACAACTCGCATCGTCGGTATTGCTTCGTTGCAAAATACCCGCTGTCTGTCCGGGACTGTTTATTTACTGGGGTTTCCGTCCACGGTACCGTGTTTGACTTATCCCACCAGCATATTCACAGTTGACCTCGAGAGAGGTCGTCCGCTATCCGCAACCTGCGACCCGCTCGGTTGCCCCAGCTAGGCGACTTTGGAACCATCTCACAAGTTCCTCAGCCGAGTGTTTTGATCGTATACAGCCTAACAAATTTTGTGAACGCATCTACAACAGCTAATATGTGATTTTTCAATATACTATTATCCACAGGTCCATAATGATCTATGTGAATGATTTCGAAAGGCTTATGGCCCTTTGGGATACTGTGCAAGTATCCATCACCTTTGCCTACCTTTGGAGAATATGCTATACACTTCAAACAATTTTGAACATGATCAGAAACTTTACTCTTCATGTTTGGAAGCCAGTAGCTTTTTCCAATTGCTTCTATCGTTTTGTGTCGTCGTGATACTTATATAAAACATGATCCTCCATCCGATTCGGCACATAAAATAAAATCCTCTTGTCTTTACTTTTCTTGTATATAACACCATACCTCATTTCAAACCATTTGTGCTCACTATTTTCTAAAATGTTCCTAATCTCTTGTATTTTATCATCTTTTGATTAGCCCAATGCACCTTTCCAGGACCTTTGTCAGGACTCGGGCACTACTATGCTCATGTAACAAAACTTAACCAGTGTATTTGAACTCTGTAGCAAGAATAATCTGAAACTACATCCACAATAATGCTCATTTTTTATGCACGAAGTGACACTCCTAGGTCATAAGTGCGCAGACAAAAGAATACTCACAGTTGACAATTTGCAATTGGACGGTTTGCAATTTGCAAATTTTATAGACGTTTTAAGATTATGTAAAAAGAATGTTCCTTTTGAATGGACAAATGAATTCCAAAACGCATTCCATTTTTTTAAAAACAAAACTAATGAAACCAACTCTATTACAATATCCCGCAGTTTTAACTCAACATCATAAAGGACTTCAACTTCCCGTTACATTTTCATCGAGAGCATTCACAAATGGTAAAAGTAATAAAAGCACTTCAGAGCAATAATTATCAGCCATTCACTAGGCATTACCACATTTTCGCCAAGCACCGAGCAATAAGACACTTGAAGAAATTTCAATTGAATCTTTCAAAAATATCGGCAATATAATATTGAATACATTAAGAGTCGCGCTACTCAAGCCGGTGACCATCATAGAAAATTAATAAGATTAAGAAGCGATACTATTTAGATATCATGACAACCCCATACAAGGAGGTCATGCAAGCATAGCAAAAAATACGTGCATAATGTAACGAGAATTCATTCCAAAACTCCATTAACCTTAACCGATACACCAACTAATGCTTTACCAAGAACAGAAAAGGGCAACGAATACGTAGTAACTTTAATATGTGATCTCACGAAATGTTTAGTTGCCATCCCAGTTGCAAATAAATTCACGAAAACTAATGCAAAAGCTATGTTTGAATATTTCCTGTTGACAAACCAGATTGGGGCGTTACGCTTTTATATTTCGTTTACTGTTTTACCCTCTAGGCACATAATTGTTGTCCATACGAGTTAGATTTCGGCAAACAAAGCAACTTGCCAAAATTCTTTAATAAGGTAGATGACTTTGCAAAAGAATCAAAATATAGATAAGAAATATGAACTGAACCAGGTTAGGAATAAAAACATTACGATAGAAAGGTAGTTAACTTTGATATTAAGATAGGAGATAAAGTCAAACTAAGAAAGTAATCAGGTCGTAAGTTAGATCCCGCTTACATAGGACTATTTGAGGTCAGAGAAATTAGAGATAATAATAATATAATAAAAACTAAAAGGAATAAAGAAGAAAAAGTTCATAAGAACAGATTAAAGAAACTAAAGTTCGCAGATCATGATATATGGGAATCGACTTTCCAACAAAGCGGACAAAATTTTGTCTTCCGGATTTTACCGCCGCTTTTCACAGGCCTCCAAAGTGTGGGGATCGAGGTTTAGTTTCTATCAAAGTAAGGGAACTCCATTGCTCACTGCTTTGAGGACAGCTGCCGAAGCTTAATAAGCTCTTTTTTGGCCCACAAAGTTGGTTGCGCTGTCCGACCAAACCCCTCAGGCTTGTAAATATTTTTAGGACTGCAATAAAAAATTGCGATGAGAGATACTCGACTACTTCAAAAGTACGTAGCCTTGGTGAAAAAACAAACGGAAAGGGACCACAAAAGTCTGGGATCGGCGACATGCTCTACTAGTTTGGGCTTCAATCTGAAGCATTGCATGCACTTGCTGATGACAGCAGAGACCGTTGTTCGCTCTCCAACAGGTCAGTATCTCTGCCGTCCAGGGGGAAACAAGGTATGTGCTCCTGCATGAAGAAACTTGCTATGGAAATTATAAGTAATGGCTGAGGTTACGCTATAAAACTTTGGCATCGAAATCCAGCTGAGAATTTTGAAGGCGACCGATGACGCGCATAAGGCTTTTTTCATCCCGAAATTGGTACAAAGGGAGAATCCTGCACTTCGGCGTCAGCTGCTTCATTGAAGTTTCGGCCTTGTGCTTCTCGGCTAAGTGCACACGATGCATCCCTTTAATGAGCAGATGAGCACCGTCTTTAATTTCCTCGACGGTAAGCGGTCCTTCGTGCAATATAAAATCCTTGCTGCGCGTTTTAAGGAACCGATATATGTACCCGAAAACTCTCTGCATTCGTCCAAAATATTTTTCGAATTTGTACCTACGCGAAATATCCATTTCCTGTGACAGCACCAATGCGACCACCCTCGGGGAGCTGCTCGACAGGAGGTGCGCTACCGGGCCATGTCGAATCGGCGACTTAGAATGCGGGTCCTTCGCACCAAAGTTTTGATCCCAATAGCTCAAGATGAGTCCATCCACGGGATAAGATATATTGTTGAACGTTGAACCTGCACTAAGAGCAGTACAAACAAGTGGTCCAAACGACACCAACCACGTGCTTGTTAAGCGCGGGCCCATTTTTATTTCGGACAAATACGGTTCGCGAGGAATGTACATGGAACAAATAAAGACAAGACACAACTTAGATTAACTAAGTGTAAAGCAAATGAGCTAAGAAGTTGAGGAAAATATTAGAAAGAACGCGAAAGTGCTCGTGCTGACTAAAATCAGATGTGGCAAGGTAATAGGATAGTAGTTTCGCATTAGTTTAACAGGAACTAACGGACTCTAAACGGTCAATGTGCACTTGATACTGAGGACTCCAAACTTAAACTATCTTCAATGCAACGTTATGACTTTTTATGAGTGACTCTCTTCAGAACTTGTCCCTGGACCCAATATACTCAGTTAACGTTTTGGGTGTTCTTTTGGATCCAAAACTTATATATGACACCCACATAACCTCTTCTGTAAATAATGCTATGAGCGTTCTTGGGTTTATAAAGCGTTGGTCTAACGAATTTGATGATCCATACATATTCTAAATTAGGACGCACAAGGGAGGCAAATCATAATTTTGTAGTGTATGGATCATCAAATTCTTTAGACCAATGCTTTATAAACCCAAGAACGCTCATAGCATTATTTACAGAAGAGGTTATGTGGGTGTCATATATAAGTTTTGGATCCAAAAGAACACCCAAAACGTTAACTGAGTATATTGGGTCCAGGGACAAGTTCTGAAGAGAGTCACTCATAAAAAGTCATAACGTTGCATTGAAGATAGTTTAAGTTCAAAAGATTGTGCTGACACCGTTCCTGGATTCTTTTAACATCTGACTGCAGCAGAAACCAAACTCAATATTATTATATGATAAACATATCTTAACATCATCAGCATGCATTAGTGCACGAGAGTGAGTTACTATAGAGGGCCTAAATGACTGCCCTGAGGAACTCCCGTAGATCATTTTGGAAACAGCGTTTTTGAATATAACCCTCTAGGTCTACCATTCAAATAACTTGAAATCCAAGTTAACAGATTATTCGAAAACCCGAGCTGATCTAATTTGAATAAAACAAAGTTATCAAACTGCCTCGGGTCCCTTGAAAATCAAATTTACTTAGGTATAATTACAAATACAAATAGCATTGACTGTTAAGTGCATTAGAATTATTAATTTGAAAAACCGGATGGCCTAATCGACTTTGTGTACCTAGAAGTTTCTTTTAAGGTTTCTAAGTCTTTGCAGCTTGTTGGTAAGCCAAGAAGGCTATCAGTAAAACATTCACATCTTGCTTGACGGTACGTGGCTCCAGGCCATTCCATTAGTTTTCTTTTATCTATGAAATCCTGTTCGACACAAAAAGGTTAAAGTCTCACGGAGTTTGACGGATACATGCGGTCGGACAATAAAAGAGCTGCAGATAACTCTAGCTCAGGAATGCTGAGGGTTTTTAAGGGCGCAACTCTTGACTTTGGGCAAAAAAGATTCAATGACACTATACCTTGATATTCTGACGGAAAGTAAATAAAAGATATTTTGCAGAATGAGTTATGGTGCAAAATAAAGCGTGGGAACTTTAACAAGCAACTGGCCGGTCAAGCTTAGCCTTCCATAGGACGTGGATAAATATCTTTAGCTTGGTGATGATCAAGGGGATCGTACAATCTTGCGATAACCGACAGAATGCTGCTGTTCACCCGCTTGAGAAGCGAAGAGCAGTCCACGTACAAATTTGTGCGTAAGATGTTAGCTGCTAATGGAAACTCCGCTTCTTCGTCATAGGTTAGCTGCTGAATTGCTCGAATTGCCAAAATTTCAGCACGCTTTGTGCCGTACGTTACGGTGTCAAGCGAGTACATTTCAATTTCGTTTTCAGGCCTATCGCACCGTAAGATTCAAAGTAGAAACTGTTGGGGATGCGTAATTCGAACGCAACGATACATTTTGCAGACGTCGCCGCTCAACGCAACCTTGAGTGGATGGTCCTGCGTACAATAAATCATTCCTAATTCCGACCAAGTTTACTCCTGTTTAAATAGCTGCCCGCAAAGGGCTTCCTCCTTCGAAATTGATGTTTTAGAATTTGGGCAACTGTCGATTTCCCAAAATATCTTTTGTATATCAGAAATAGTGCTGGATTCCTAAACTCAAGAATCTAGAGATGAGTGCGCGATCGAACCAAGTCTGGTTTTCTTCAGGGTGGGTTTCTGAACTGAAGAAACTAAAGATGAGCACGTAGAGGCAGGCCAGCCAAGTCTGCTTTTCTGCAAGGTGGGTAAATCGTTTCCTAATCGAATTTGTCCAATACAAAGGAGCTTGCTCCAATAAGCAAGTCGATGCGTTGATTTTTGTAGAAGAGAGGTTCGGCGAGGTCGATATGTGGGTGATGGTTGTTCGATCAAACTCGAGCTTTCCCTCAGCTGGTCTCTCTTTGTACTCAATAACATTACCATAATCGCATTTAATAACCAACTACACATTTGCACTCTGTTAGTCCCCTGTTAGCAATTCCATGTAATCTCTCTTCTGCTAATAAAGGTACAGTTGCAGTTCCAGATCAAAGTAAAACGGTTCTCTTTTTGCTTGTGGTTAATGTTTGACAATTAGTTTATGCACCCCCAACCTGATCTTTTATGCATAAAAAAACGCTTTGTGCACTAAACAATAGTCGTTGATTGACTGGGTAACAGTAGCTGCGAGCGACGCGCTGTACTTTACGTTACTGGACTGTGCGATTAATCCGATGCTATCGATATAGAAATGCTTTGTTTATTTTAAGTTGATTGGCGAAACGAGATGTGAATACGTTAAGTTGAAAGGTCGAACCGAGTAAGGTCCGGCATGGCACGGATACGGTGTGAGGTGAGAGTTTGGAGAATAAGATTTTGGAGGAAGAGATTTTCGGGAAAGAGAAGCTAGAGAAAAAGAGTTTGGAAAAAGATAGTTGGTAGAACTAGAGGTGGGAGAGAGAGTGTGGAGACTTCGATGACAGAGCAGAGGTGTCGTCTGCAATGGGAAGTAACTGAACGGACTTTGGACGAAGTGCGGAAGAAGTGTAACACCTCAGCAGCAGGACGGCGCGCCTGCGTTTCACATGCCACATTTGGTTCAGTAGGATACCGCCAAGACATCGGACTCCAGGTGGTAGCCGTGGGTCTAGGACGAGAAATAACGGTTCCCGGATGTCCTATATAAAAACGCGGAGAGGTGGGAGCTGGATCAGGGAGCTGGAGTCAATCCAACAAGATTAGTCAGTTATCAAAGAACAAAGTCAACCAGCAGCACGAGAACAACAAGTCAAGCTTCCAAGGAAAAAGACCGCGGCTAAGTCAAAGTGGTTCGATTCTTGCTTTGGCCGGCAGGTCTGTCAGAGTCAAGCGATAGAGTCCTGGAAGTAACTTGAGGGGAAAGTTGTCTAGACCCAGTTTACTTGCCCGACAGAGCAGGACCTGGCGCGAAGAATGAGCGTTCGATCTACTTGAGGCATTGTCCTGGAGAGCCAGCGATTACCGGCGAGGTCCCGGAACAGCAACTGTACAAGGCGCGATAAGCGGCCTCGAGTCAACGCGTCGCCGATCGATCAGCAGCGAGAGACACTACGAGCATCCCAAGATACAGGAAGGAGTCAGCGATCAACGAGTCAACTCGTCGACGAGCCGAGACGAGCAGTATCAGCATCCAGTGGAGACGAAACCGAGACCAACCGAGCCACCCTGGCTGGCAGATTGGACTACATGAGAAAGGCATTGTCGAAATATTATTCAGAAACGGAGATCGACCCACAACTCGTCGATATCTGGGCCGAGCTGGAAGCTGCATACCACGACAGAGCCGTCCCAAGCATTACGTTTACGAACGCCAAAGAGGACAAGCAGTGCACACCTATTTTCAGCCGAGAGATTTCTGCACCAGGCTGGCGGTTCAGGTCAGGCAACGGAAGCAGACGATGGTAAGTCCACTTAGTTACAGTACAAAGTGTCGGACATGGATACGCTAATGATCTTAGCCGACGAGTACGAGGAACTTGAAAAAGAGCGGGAAGCGTTCGCACAGGAGAAAAAGTTCTTGAAGACCAAGTCGACATCAAAAACGCAGGTCACATGCAGAAGTTGCGAAGAGACAGACAACCAGGAGACACGGGGAAATGACAAACCACCACACCGAGTCCCACGTCAGCAGGCAACATTCGCACCACACGGAGGCCAATGGACAGCACCCCAACAGCAATAGAGACAGCCAAACAATACCTTGTTGAGGCCGCCAAGCACCACACAGAGGCCACAAGATGAAACCCATATTACAGACCCGCAGGAGGCTGCGGGGTGTGCGGCAAGGTGGCTGTCAGGAGCATCGATTGCTGCCAACGATCGGAAAATGGCCAGCGATCTCAGCCGCAGAGAGGCGAGCGGGGACCGCACAATGCTACCTCTCCAAACTAACGGTCAAGTTAATCGAGGAGGAGCAGCAGTTGTCCGCATCGGTGATGACTAGTGGGAACAACTACAAAGGCACAATCGACACCGGAGCAACGGCAAGGATTACTTACAAGGATTGCTCTAGGAAGGATTACAAGTACGAGATTGCAAGTAAGGTAGGCAGACGGAAGATGTTACGGAATTAATGCGCAGCTCGAGGTGGAGGTCAAATTCGGCAACAATCAAGTGACCATGACCCTGTTGATTTTACCCAGTGCTGCCAACGATCGGGAAATTGCCAGAGACCACAGCCGCAGAGAAGCGAGCGGGGACCGCACAATGCTACCTCTCCAAACTAACGGTCAAGTTAATCGAGGAGGAGCAGCAGTTGTCCGCATCGGTGATGACTAGTGGGAACAACTACAAAGGCACAATCGACACCGGAGCAACGGCGAGGATTACTTACAAGGATTGCTCTAGGAAGGATTACAAGTACGAGATTGCAAGTAAGGTAGGCAGACGGAAGATGCGACGGAATTAATGCGCAGCTCGAGGTGGAGGTCAAATTCGGCAACAATCAAGTGACCATGACCCTGTTGATTTTACCCAGTGCTGCCAACGATCGGGAAATTGCCAGAGACCACAGCCGCAGAGAAGCGAGCGGGGGTCGCACAACGCTACCTCTCCAAACTGACTGGCAGGCTAATCGAGGCAGAGCAGCAGTTGTCCGAAGTGGTGATGATTGGTGGTCACAGCTACAAAGCCTCAACCGCAAGTTTTTTACGCGAATATGCCACGCCCACTCTAACGCCCACAAACCGCCCAAAAATTTGGCACCCATAATTTTTAAGCTAGACAAAAACGTTTAACTGAAATGTGTAGGTCTCGTCAATAACGCCAACAAACCGCCAAAACCTGTGGCGCCCTCAATTTGTATGCTAGAAAAAAAATTTAACTGAAATGTATAAGTCTCGTCAATACCTATCGATTGATCCAAAAAAAAGTTTGCCATGCCCACTCTAACGCCAATAACGCTTAAATCTGTCTGCCGCCCACATAAACATATATTGCCATCAGAGGTAGGTGACGCATTTCAGTCTCTCTCCCTTTAGCTGAGAATCGGGTATCTGATAGTCGAGATACTCGACTATAGCGTTCTTCTTTATTATACCCGTTACTCGTAAAGTAAAAGGATATACTAGATTCGTCGGAAATTATGTAACAGTTAGAAGGAAACGTTTCCGACCCCATAAAGAATATATATTCTTGATCAAGATCACTAGCCGAGTTGATCTAGCCATGTCCTTCTGAGTATCGGGTATCTGATAGTCGGGGTACTCGGCTATAGCGTTCTTCTTTGTTACACCCGTTACTAGTGGAGAAAAGGGGAAGAAAAGGTAGAATCAAGCGTTTCCGACCCCACAAAGTATATTATTCTTGATCAGGATCACTAGCCGAGTCGATATAGCCATGTCCTTCTGTTTGTCCGTCCAGATGAACTCTGAGATCTTGGAAACGATCAGAGCTAGGGTGTTGAGATTTGGCATGCAGATTCCTGAGCTTCTTACGCAGCGCAAGTTTGTTTCAGTAGCGTGCCACGCCCACTTATATGCCCACAAACCGCCCAAAACTCTCCTACAGTTTTGATGCTAGTGTAAAAATTTTAACAGAAATTAATTGTTCTCATCAATATTTATTGATTGACCCCAAAAAGGTCGGCCACGCCCACTTTAAAGCCCATAAACCGCCCACAAAATTGAAAAAATCCTAAATATAAACGCGGATATCTCGGAAAATATCAAAGATATACAATTGGGATTTCAGATTTACATTCCGTAGGCTTGAGCGCAGCGCCTGTATGTTACGCGACTATGCCACGCCCACTCTAACGCCCATAAACTGCATAAACATAGGGCGCCCACAATTTTTATTCTAGATAAAAATTTTAAACTGAAATGTATTAGTCTCGTCAATACCTATCGATTGATCAAAAAAAGTTGCCGCGCCCACTGTAACGCACACAACGCTAAAATCTGTCTACCGCCCACATAACCATATATTAACATCAGGGGTAGGTGGCGCATTTCAGTCTCGCTTTGCTGCATGCATATTTCCATTTCCCATTTGTCCCTTTAGCTGAGTATCAGGTATCTGATAGTAGAGGTACTCGACTATATCGTTCTTCTTTGTTATACCCGTTACTCGAAGAGTAAAAGGGTATACTAGATTCGTCGAAAGTATGTAAGAGGTAGAAGGAACCGTTTCCGACCCCAAAAAGTATATATATTCTTGTTCAGGATCACTAGCAGAGTCGAGTCCGTCTGTTCGTGCGTCCGGATGAACGCTGAGATCTCGGAAACTATAAGAGCTAAGCCATTGAGATTTGGCATGCATAATCCAGAGCTTCTTAAGCAGCGGAAGTATGTTTCAACAGAGTGTGTCGCCCACTTAAACGCCCACAGACCGCCCAAAACTGTGGGTCCTGTAAATTTGATGCTAGTGTAAAAAATTTTACTGAAAATGAAAAAAGTTTGCAACGCCCACTTTACGGCCGACAAACCGCCTACAATCTTCAAAAAATCGTACGTATGAACGCGGATATCTCGGAAAATATCAAATATAGAGAATTGAGACTTGAGATTTAGATTCCGTAGGCCTGAGCGCAGCGCAAGTTTTTTACGCGAATATGCCAGGCCCACTCTAATGCCCACAAACCGCCCAAACCTGTGGCGCCCACATTTTTAAGGCTAGATAAAAAGTTTTAACTGAAATGTATTAGTCTCGTCAATACCTATCGATTGTCTGTCTACCGCCCACATAAACATATATTGATATCAGGAGTAGGCGGCGTATTTCAGTCTCGCTTTGCCGCTTGCATATCTCCATTTCCCTTTTGTCCCTTTAGCTGAGTATCGGGTATCTGATAGTCGAGGTACTCGACTATAGCTTTTTTCTTTGTTATAAGGGTATACTAGATTCGATGGAAAGTATGTAACAGGCAAAAGTATATATTTTCTAGATCAGGATCACTAGATCAGTCGATCTAGCCATGTCCGTCTGAGTATCGGGTATCTGATAGTCGAGGTACTCGACTATAGCGTTCTTCTTTGTTATACCCGTTACTCGTAGAGTAAAAGGGTATACTAGATTCGTTGGAAAGTATGTAAAAGGTAGAATGAAGCCTTTCCGACCCCACAAATTATATATATTCTTGATCAGGACCACTAGCCGAGTCGATATAGCCATGTCCGTCTGTCCTTCTGTTTGTCCGTCCAGATGAACGCTGAGATCTCGGAAAATATTAGAGCTAGGCATGCAGATTCCTGAGCTTCTTACGCAGCGCAAGTTTGTTTCACTAGCGTGCCACGCCCACTTAAACGCCCACAAACCGCGTGTAAAAATTTTAACCTAAATGAATTGTCATCAATATTCATCGATTGACCCAAAAAAAAAATTTTCCACGCCCACTTTAACGCTCACAAGCCGCCCACAAACTTCAAAAAATCGCTAGTATGAACGCAAATATCTCGGAAAATATCAAAGATATAGAATTGGGATTTCATATTTCGATTCCGTAGGCTTCAGCGCAGCGAAAGTTTGTTACGCGAATGTGCCACGCCCACTTTTGTTTACGCTAGATAAAAAATTTAAACCGAAATATATTAGTCTCGTCAATACGTATCGATTGATCCAAAAAACAGTTTGCCATGACCACTCTAACGCACATAACGCTCATAACCATTAATTGACATCAGGGGTAGGTGGCGCATTTCAGTCTCGCTTTGCTGCTTGTATATCTCCATTTCCCTTTTGTCCCTTTAGCTGAGTATCGGGTATCTAATAGTCGAGGTACTCGACTATAGCGTTCTTCTTTGTTATACCCGTTACTCGTGGAGTATAAGGGTATACTAGATTCGTCGGAAAGCAAGTAACAGGAAGAAGGAAGCGTTTCCTACCCCATAAAGTATATATACTTGATCAGGATCACAAGCCGAGTCGATCTTGCCATATCCGCCTGACCGTCCGTCTGTATGAACGCAGATATTTCGTAAACTATAAGAGCTAGGCCATTGAGATTTGGCATGCAGAATCCTGAGCTTCTTCCGCAGCGCAATGTATATATATGTAACAAAGAGTAGGCAGGCAGATCTAATAAAGGCACACTGGATAACAGCAGCAGAAGGCGGACAGCAGAGTAACAGCAGCAGAAGTCGTATAGCAGAGTAACAGCAGAAGGAGCAGAAGAAGTACAAGTAGCAGCCGAACAGTAGAGTAAGCAAGAGAAAATTGAAGCAGCCGAACGTGTGTGAAAACTCAGCAGAAAGCAGCAGTATTTATCCAGCAGTTTAATTAGAGCCAATTGTTCTATTCATTACCTGTGCACCGTGAAATATTATTAATAAACAATATCCAATAATATCTTACATTTGGGGGCTCAACCACTCGCGAACTGCCAGTGAAAAGTAAGAAAATGCGCAAGCCGTATGTCTCAGAAACAGTTAGCCGAAAGGGACACAAAAAACAGTTTGGTGCCGCATAACTCAAAAGCCGCCAGCAAAGGAAACGAGACAACAACCGGGAAGAAAGAAGATCAGAAAAAGAAAACCGTATTTTTAAGCAGGCTACCGGTAAAGGTATTGCACAACAGAATTATTATGACAAATGAAAAGGGACCACCAGATGAGAAAATGAAAACATACGATGGCCCAAGTGGATCAGGGTCAGGTGGAAACAATCGCCGAAACGACACAAACGTCTTAGAAGAAAACACACAGACGCTCCAAGATCTGGTTAAACTTCTAACGGATGCGCCGATGAAATTGACAAAAAAATGATGCGAAAATAATTCCTGAGTTCAGTGGAGAAAATATGTCAGTGCAGCAGATGAAGCAGATGAAACAGATATACGTACAAGCTCGTGCCAAAATGACATGTACAGCCGCTCTTTTCCTGGAGTCTACAGAAGTGAACGAGTACAGCCAGTTGCGTCACCAACTTACAACGGAATTCGAGTGCGATCCTTTATGCAGTGCCGAAATTCACAATCAGCTACCTGTGCGAGTGAAAGCAAGCAATGAAAGCTTTCACGATTACATGCTACAGATGAAACGCATCGCTGCTCGTGGGACATTGGACACGCAGTCGGTAATTATACCCGTTACTCGTAGAGTAAAAGGGTATACTAGATTCGTCGGAAAGTATGTAACAGGCAGAAGGAAGCGTTTCCGACCCCATAAAGTATATATATTCTTGATCAGGATCACTAGCCGAGTCGATCTAGCCATGTCCGTCTGTCCGTCTGTCCGGATGAACGCTGAGATCTCGGAAACTATGGGAGCTAGGCTATTGAGATTTGGCGTGCAGATTCCTGAGCTTCCTACGCAGCGCAAGTTTGTTTCAGTAGACTGCCACGCCCACTCTAACGCCCAGATGCTAGATAGAAAATTTTAACTGAAATGTAATGTTCTCATCAATACCTATCGATTGACCCAAAAAAAAGTTTGCCACGCCCACTTTAACGCCCACAAACCGCAAAACCCTGTGACGCCCACAATTTTCATGCTAGATATAAAATTTTAACTGAAATGTATTGGTCTCGTCAATACCTATCGATTGATCCAAAAAAAAATTTGCCACGCCCACTCTAACGCCCATAACGCTTAAATCTGTATACCGCCGGTAGGTGGCGCATTTTAATCTCGCTTTGCTGCTTGCATATCTCCATTTAGCTGAGTAACGGGTAACTGATAGTCGAGGTACTCGACTATAGCGTTCTCCCTTGTTCGGTATATTGTCGACGGATTGAGGCTTAAAACGGATTACAAGTACACCCTGAATGGATGCAGTTCTTACAAGCAGCTAAAAGAAAAATACGAAATCTACGAACGAACACGTCAGATCGATAAGAATCTGATGGTAAAGATGAAAGAATCACAGCCGCCCGCAAGGACGCCCGAGCACAACAGCTATGTGAGGAAACAGCACTGCTACAATTGTGGATCCCAAGAACATCTACGCAGGGATGGACGAGCTGCATTAAAGTGCTTCCGCTGCAGAGTGGTCACATGTCGAAAGATTGCCCTGGTACGGCTGCCGTAAACGTAGCATACGAGGAAAAACGCCTTAAGTCTCTCAAAATCAACGATGTACAAGTAAAGGGGCTCAAGGTGCAGATGTTACCCTATTAAAAATGTCCGTGTTTGAGAAAATGGGTAGCGCCCACAACCGCCCAAAACTGTGGCTCCTACAGTTTTGGTGTAATTGCAAAAATGTCAACTGAAATGAATTTTTTTGACCCAAAAAAAGTCTACTTCAAAGCCCACAAAACGCCCACAAATTTCAAAAAATCGTAAATATTAACGCGGATGTCTCGGAAACTATCAAAGATAGGGAATTGAGACTTCAAGTTTATATTCCGTAGCCTTGGCCGCAGCGCAAGTTTCTTACGCAATTATGCCTCGCCCACTCTAACGCCCACAAACCGCCCAAACCTGTCGCACCCACTATTTATACCCGTTACTCGTAGAGTAAAAGGGTATACTAGATTCGTCGGAAAGTATGTAACAGGCAAAAGGAAGCGTTTCCGACCCCACAAAGTATATATATTCTTGATCATGATCACTAGCCGAGTCGATCTAGCCATGTCCGTCTGTCCGTCTGTCCATGCGTCCGGATGAACGATGGGATCTCGGAAACTATAAGAGCTAGGCCATTGAGATTTGGCATGCAGATTCCTGAGCTTTTTACGCAGCGCAATTTTGTTTCAGTAGCTTGCCACGCCCACTTAAACGCCCACAACCGCCTAAAACTCTGGCTCCTACAGTTTGGATGCTAGTGTAAAAATGTGTAACTGAAGTGAATTGTTCTCATCAATACCTATCGACTGACCCCAAAAAAAGTCGGCCACGCCCACATTAACGCCTTCTTGCAGCCAAGCTGTGCAACTTTAAGAGGACTTGGAAACAACAACACACGGAGGAGGAGATCGACGGATTGTGTGTGGCACACAAGCTTCTTGTGGTGGCCAATCATGCTATCGATGTCCAAAATTGTGGCTCCTACAGTTGATGGTAGGGTTAAAAATTTAACTGAAATGAATTGTTCTTATCAATACCTATCGATTGACGCAATAAAAAGTTTGCCACGCCCAATTTAACTCCCACAAACCGCCCGCAAAATTAAAAAAATCGTAAATATGAAGGCGGATATCTCGGAAAATATCAAAGATAGAGAATTAAGATTTCAGATTTAGATTCCGTAGTCCTGACCGCAGCGCAAATTTGTAACGTGAATATGCCACGCCCACTGAGGAGTTGGAGGCACCTGGTGGGCCGGAGGACGGCTACTCTACCGATTCGTCGCTAAGCAGAGAGATGCGAGCGCTCGGACCGGCAATAGAGGACGTAGACCTCAGCGACACAGAGGAGGCCGACGTCACTGTGGTGGAGGTTGAAGCTGTAGATGTCACCACAGTAAAGCAGCGTCTGCTGCACTTCTGCTTCGCCTGACCGAAGGCGGAGCCGACTTAGTCCTTGTACAGGAACCTTGGGTAGTAGGAAGCAAGGTTGCTGGACTAGGAACAAAGGAATTCAAGCTTATGCTTGACCCCAAAGAAGGTAAAATTCGAACCTGCATATTAGCCAAAAGACGTCTTAGTATATTTCTACTTAGCAATTACAGCAACGGAGACAACACCGCAGTAAGCCTGGAGCTGCAAAGTGGCTCTATAAGGGTTCTATCGGAAGTATGTTTCAACAGAGTGTGTCGCCCATTTTAACGCCCACAGACCGCCCAAAACTGTGGGTCCTGTAAATTTGATGCTAGTGTAAAAAATTTTACTGAAAATGAAAAAAGTTTGCAACGCCCACTTTACGGCCGACAAACCGCCTACAAACTTCAAAAAATCGTAGGTATGAACGCGGATATCTCGGAAAATATCAAAGATAGAGAATTAAGACTTGAGATTTAGATTCCGTAGGCCTGAGCGCAGCGCAAGTTTTTTACGCGAATATGCCAGGCCCACTCTAATGCCCACAAACCGCCCAAACCTGTGGCGCCCACATTTTTAAGACTAGATAAAAAGTTTTAACTGAAATGTATTAGTCTCGTCAATACCTATCGATTGATCCACGCCCACTTTAACGCCCATAACGCTTAAGTCTGTCTACCGCCCACATAAACATATATTGATATCAGGAGTAGGCGGCGTATTTCAGTCTCGCTTTTCCGCTTGCATATCTCCATTTCCCTTTTGTCCCTTTAGCTGAGTATCGGGTATCTGATAGTCGAGGTACTCGACTATAGCTTTTTTCTTTGTTATAAGGGTATACTAGATTCGATGGAAAGTATGTAACAGGCAAAAGTATATATATTCTAGATCAGGATCACTAGATCAGTCGATCTAGCCATGTCCGTCTGAGTATCGGGTATCTGATAGTCGAGGTACTCGACTATAGCGTTCTTCTTTGTTATACCCGTTACTCGTAGAGTAAAAGGGTATACTAGATTCGTTGGAAAGTATGTAAAAGGTAGAATGAAGCCTTTCCGACCCCACAAATTATATATATTCTTGATCAGGACCACTAGCCGAGTCGATATAGCCATGTCCGTCTGTCCTTCTGTTTGTCCGTCCAGATGAACGCTGAGATCTCGGAAAATATTAGAGCTAGGCATGCAGATTCCTGAGCTTCTTACGCAGCGCAAGTTTGTTTCACTAGCGTGCCACGCCCACTTAAACGCCCACAAACCGCCCAAAACTCTCCTACAGTTTTGCTGCTAGTGTAAAAATTTTAACTGAAATGAATTGTCATCAATATTCATCGATTGACCAAAAAAAAAAATTTTCCACGCCCACTTTAACGCTCACAAGCCGCCCACAAACTTCAAAAAATCGCTAATATGAACGCAAATATCTCGGAAAATATCAAAGATATAGAATTGGGATTTCATATTTCGATTCCGTAGGCTTCAGCGCAGCGAAAGTTTGTTACGCGAATGTGCCACGCCCACTTTTGTTTACGCTAGATAAAAAATTTAAACCGAAATATATTAGTCTCGTCAATACGTATCGATTGATCCAAAAAACAGTTTGCCATGACCACTCTAACGCACATAACGCTCATAACCATTAATTGACATCAGGGGTAGGTGGCGCATTTCAGTCTCGCTTTGCTGCTTGTATATCTCCATTTCCCTTTTGTCCCTTTAGCTGAGTATCGGGTATCTAATAGTCGAGGTACTCGACTATAGCGTTCTTCTTTGTTATACCCGTTACTCGTAGAGTATAAGGGTATACTAGATTCGTCGGAAAGCAAGTAACAGGAAGAAGGAAGCGTTTCCTACCCCATAAAGTATATATATTCTTGATCAGGATCACAAGCCGAGTCGATCTTGCCATATCCGCCTGTCCGTCCGTCTGTATGAACGCAGATATTTCGTAAACTATAAGAGCTAGGCCATTGAGATTTGGCATGCAGAATCCTGAGCTTCTTACGCAGCGCAATGTATATATATGTAACAAAGAGTAGGCAGGCAGATCTAATAAAGGCACACTGGATAACAGCAGCAGAAGGCGGACAGCAGAGTAACAGCAGCAGAAGTCGTATAGCAGTCGTATATAACAGCAGAAGGAGCAGAAGAATTACAAGTAGCAGCCGAACAGTAGAGTAAGCAAGAGAAAATTGAAGCAGCCGAACGTGTGTGAAAACTCAGCAGAAAGCAGCAGTATTTATCCAGCAGTTTAATTAGAGCCAATTGTTCTATTCATTACCTGTGCACCGTGAAATATTATTAATAAACAATATCCAATAATATCTTACATTTGGGGGCTCAACCACTCGCGAACTGCCAGTGAAAAGTAAGAAAATGCGCAAGCCGTATGTCTCAGAAACAGTTAGCCGAAAGGGACACAAAAAACAGTTTGGTGCCGCATAACTCAAAAGCCGCCAGCAAAGGAAACGAGACAACAACCGGGAAGAAAGAAGATCAGAAAAAGAAAACCGTATTTTTAAGCAGGCTACCGGTAAAGGTATTGCACAACAAAATTATTATGACAAATGAAAAGGGACCACCAGATGAGAAAATGAAAACATACGATGGCCCAAGTGGATCAGGGTCAGGTGGAAACAATCGCCGAAACGACACAAACGTCTTAGAAGAAAACACACAGACGCTCCAAGATCTGGTTAAACTTCTAACGGATGCGCCGATGAAATTGACAAAAAAAATGATGCGAAAATAATTCCTGAGTTCAGTGGAGAAAATATGTCAGTGCAGCAGATGAAGCAGATGAAACAGATATACGTACAAGCTCGTTTTCCTGGAGTCTACAGAAGTGAACGAGTACAGCCAGTTGCGTCACCAACTTACAACAGAATTCGAGTGCGATCCTTTATGCAGTGCCGAAATTCACAATCAGCTACCTGTGCGAGTGAAAGCAAGCAATGAAAGCTTTCACGATTACATGCTACAGATGAAACGCATCGCTGCTCGTGGGACATTGGACACGCAGTCGGTAATTATACCCGTTACTCGTAGAGTAAAAGGGTATACTAGATTCGTCGGAAAGTATGTAACAGGCAGAAGGAAGCGTTTCCGACCCCATAAAGTATATATATTCTTGATCAGGATCACTAGCCGAGTCGATCTAGCCATGTCCGTCTGTCCGTCTGTCCGGATGAACGCTGAGATCTCGGAAACTATGGGAGCTAGGCTATTGAGATTTGGCGTGCAGATTCCTGAGCTTCCTACGCAGCGCAAGTTTGTTTCAGTAGACTGCCACGCCCACTCTAACGCCCACAAACCGCCCAAAACTGTGGCTCCTACAGTTTTGATGCTAGATAGAAAATTTTAACTGAAATGTAATGTTCTCATCAATACCTATCGATTGACCCAAAAAAAAGTTTGCCACGCCCACTTTAACGCCCACAAACCGCAAAACCCTGTGACGCCCACAATTTTCATGCTAGATAAAAAATTTTAACTGAAATGTATTGGTCTCGTCAATACCTATCGATTGATCCAAAAAAAAATTTGCCACGCCCACTCTAACGCCCATAACGCTTAAATCTGTATACCGCCGGTAGGTGGCGCATTTTAATCTCGCTTTGCTGCTTGCATATCTCCATTTAGCTGAGTAACGGGTAACTGATAGTCGAGGTACTCGACTATAGCGTTCTCCCTTGTTCGGTATATTGTCGACGGATTGAGGCTTAAAACGGATTACAAGTACACCCTGAATGGATGCAGTTCTTACAAGCAGCTAAAAGAAAAATACGAAATCTACGAACGAACACGTCAGATCGATAAGAATCTGATGGTAAAGATGAAAGAATCACAGCCGCCCGCAAGGACGCCCGAGCACAACAGCTATGTGAGGAAACAGCACTGCTACAATTGTGGATCCCAAGAACATCTACGCAGGGATGGACGAGCTGCATTAAAGTGCTTCCGCTGCAGAGTGGTCACATGTCGAAAGATTGCCCTGGTACGGCTGCCGTAAACGTAGCATACGAGGAAAAACGCCTTAAGTCTCTCAAAATCAACGATGTACAAGTAAAGGGGCTCAAGGTGCAGATGTTACCCTATTAAAAATGTCCGTGTTTGAGAAAATGGGTAGCGCCCACAACCGCCCAAAACTGTGGCTCCTACAGTTTTGGTGTAATTGCAAAAATGTCAACAGAAATGAATTTTTTTGACCCAAAAAAAGTCTACTTCAAAGCCCACAAAACGCCCACAAATTTCAAAAAATCGTAAATATTAACGCGGATGTCTCGGAAACTATCAAAGATAGGGAATTGAGACTTCAAGTTTATATTCCGTAGCCTTGGCCGCAGCGCAAGTTTCTTACGCAATTATGCCTCGCCCACTCTAACGCCCACAAACCGCCCAAACCTGTCGCACCCACTATTTATACCCGTTACTCGTAGAGTAAAAGGGTATACTAGATTCGTCGGAAAGTATGTAACAGGCAAAAGGAAGCGTTTCCGACCCCACAAAGTATATATATTCTTGATCATGATCACTAGCCGAGTCGATCTAGCCATGTCCGTCTGTCCGTCTGTCCATGCGTCCGGATGAACGATGGGATCTCGGAAATTATAAGAGCTAGGCCATTGAGATTTGGCATGCAGATTCCTGAGCTTTTTACGCAGCGCAATTTTGTTTCAGTAGCTTGCCACGCCCACTTAAACGCCCACAACCGCCTAAAACTCTGGCTCCTACAGTTTGGATGCTAGTGTAAAAATGTGTAACTGAAATGAATTGTTCTCATCAATACCTATCGACTGACCCCAAAAAAAGTTGGCCACGCCCACATTAACACCTTGCAGCCTAGCTGTGCAACTTTAAGAGGACTTGGAAACAACAACACACGGAGGAGGAGATCGACGGAATGTGTGTGGCACACAAGCTTCTTGTGGTGGCCAATCATGCTATCGATGCCCAAAATTGTGGCTCCTACAGTTGATGGTAGGGTTAAAAATTTAACTGAAATGAATTGTTCTTATCAATACCTATCGATTGACGCAATAAAAAGTTTGCCACGCCCAATTTAACTCCCACAAACCGCCCGCAAAATTAAAAAAATCGTAAATATGAAGGCGGATATCTCGGAAAATATCAAAGATAGAGAATTAAGATTTCAGATTTAGATTCCGTAGTCCTGACCGCAGCGCAAATTTGTAACGTGAATATGCCACGCCCACTGAGGAGTTGGAGGCACCTGGTGGGCCGGAGGACGGCTACTCTACCGATTCGTCGCTAAGCAGAGAGATGCGAGCGCTCGGACCGGCAATCGAGGACGTAGACCTCAGCGACACAGAGGAGGCCGACGTCACTGTGGTGGAGGTTGAAGCTGTAGATGTCACTAAGACTTCTGCAAATAAACCTTCACCACAGTAAAGCAGCGTCTGCTGCACTTCTGCTTCGCCTGACCGAAGGCGGAGCCGACTTAGTCCTTGTACAGGAACCTTGGGTAGTAGGAAGCAAGGTTGCTGGACTAGGAACAAAGGAATTCAAGCTTATGCCTGAACCCAAAGAAGGTAAAATTCGAACCTGCATATTAGCCAAAAGGCGTCTTAGTATATTTCTACTTAGCAATTACAGCAACGGAGACAACACCGCAGTAAGCCTGGAGCTGCAAAGTGGCTCTATAAGGGTTCTATCGGCCTACTGGGCCTTTGAGAAGGAAAACCCCCAGATGCGCTGGTCAGAGGACTGGCAGAGGAATTCGAAAAGCTCAAGAACGGATTGGTAATAGGCTGTGACGCCAACGCCCATCACACCCAGTGGGGTTGCCCAAAAAACAACGACAGAGGTGAGTCTCTTATTGATTTTATTCTAAATTCGAACCTATTCTTATGCAATAGGCGCCATGTCCCTACTTTCATAACTAAAGCTTGCCAAACAATCATAGATCTAACTTTGGTATCTGACTCACTCGTAGGCGCAGTCAAAAACTGGGCAGTCTCTGACGAGCACTCCTTTTGGACCATAGATTCATAGAAACCGTATTGTCCCTTGATTCGCCCTTGCCGGTCAGATTCGCTAGCCCCAGACGAACCGACTGGCACAGGTACAAAGAAGTTCTGACAAATATCCTCCCCATGGAACCGTCAGAAAGTATCACAGACCCACAGGAGCTGGACGAAACAGTATACATTTGCCACGCCCACTCTAACGCCCATAACGCTTAAATCTGTATACCGCCGGTAGGTGGCGCATTTTAATCTCGCTTTGCTGCTTGCATATCTCCATTTAGCTGAGTAACGGGTAACTGATAGTCGAGGTACTCGACTATAGCGTTCTCCCTTGTTCGGTATATTGTCGACGGATTGAGGCTTAAAACGGATTACAAGTACACCCTGAATGGATGCAGTTCTTACAAGCAGCTAAAAGAAAAATACGAAATCTACGAACGAACACGTCAGATCGATAAGAATCTGATGGTAAAGATGAAAGAATCACAGCCGCCCGCAAGGACGCCCGAGCACAACAGCTATGTGAGGAAACAGCACTGCTACAATTGTGGATCCCAAGAACATCTACGCAGGGATGGACGAGCTGCATTAAAGTGCTTCCGCTGCAGAGTGGTCACATGTCGAAAGATTGCCCTGGTACGGCTGCCGTAAACGTAGCATACGAGGAAAAACGCCTTAAGTCTCTCAAAATCAACGATGTACAAGTAAAGGGGCTCAAGGTGCAGATGTTACCCTATTAAAAATGTCCGTGTTTGAGAAAATGGGTAGCGCCCACAACCGCCCAAAACTGTGGCTCCTACAGTTTTGGTGTAATTGCAAAAATGTCAACTGAAATGAATTTTTTTGACCCAAAAAAAGTCTACTTCAAAGCCCACAAAACGCCCACAAATTTCAAAAAATCGTAAATATTAACGCGGATGTCTCGGAAACTATCAAAGATAGGGAATTGAGACTTCAAGTTTATATTCCGTAGCCTTGGCCGCAGCGCAAGTTTCTTACGCAATTATGCCTCGCCCACTCTAACGCCCACAAACCGCCCAAACCTGTCGCACCCACTATTTATACCCGTTACTCGTAGAGTAAAAGGGTATACTAGATTCGTCGGAAAGTATGTAACAGGCAAAAGGAAGCGTTTCCGACCCCACAAAGTATATATATTCTTGATCATGATCACTAGCCGAGTCGATCTAGCCATGTCCGTCTGTCCGTCTGTCCATGCGTCCGGATGAACGATGGGATCTCGGAAATTATAAGAGCTAGGCCATTGAGATTTGGCATGCAGATTCCTGAGCTTTTTACGCAGCGCAATTTTGTTTCAGTAGCTTGCCACGCCCACTTAAACGCCCACAACCGCCTAAAACTCTGGCTCCTACAGTTTGGATGCTAGTGTAAAAATGTGTAACTGAAATGAATTGTTCTCATCAATACCTATCGACTGACCCCAAAAAAAGTTGGCCACGCCCACATTAACACCTTGCAGCCTAGCTGTGCAACTTTAAGAGGACTTGGAAACAACAACACACGGAGGAGGAGATCGACGGATTGTGTGTGGCACACAAGCTTCTTGTGGTGGCCAATCATGCTATCGATGCCCAAAATTGTGGCTCCTACAGTTGATGGTAGGGTTAAAAATTTAACTGAAATGAATTGTTCTTATCAATACCTATCGATTGACGCAATAAAAAGTTTGCCACGCCCAATTTAACTCCCACAAACCGCCCGCAAAATTAAAAAAATCGTAAATATGAAGGCGGATATCTCGGAAAATATCAAAGATAGAGAATTAAGATTTCAGATTTAGATTCCGTAGTCCTGACCGCAGCGCAAATTTGTAACGTGAATATGCCACGCCCACTGAGGAGTTGGAGGCACCTGGTGGGCCGGAGGACGGCTACTTTACCGATTCGTCGCTAAGCAGAGAGATGCGAGCGCTCGGACCGGCAATCGAGGACGTAGACCTCAGCGACACAGAGGAGGCCGACGTCACTGTGGTGGAGGTTGAAGCTGTAGATGTCACTAAGACTTCTGCAAATAAACCTTCACCACAGTAAAGCAGCGTCTGCTGCACTTCTGCTTCGCCTGACCGAAGGCGGAGCCGACTTAGTCCTTGTACAGGAACCTTGGGTAGTAGGAAGCAAGGTTGCTGGACTAGGAACAAAGGAATTCAAGCTTATGCTTGAACCCAAAGAAGGTAAAATTCGAACCTGCATATTAGCCAAAAGGCGTCTTAGTATATTTCTACTTAGCAATTACAGCAACGGAGACAACACCGCAGTAAGCCTGGAGCTGCAAAGTGGCTCTATAAGGGTTCTATCGGCCTACTGGGCCTTTGAGAAGGAAAACCCCCAGATGCGCTGGTCAGAGGACTGGCAGAGGAATGCGAAAAGCTCAAGAACGGATTGGTAATAGGCTGTGACGCCAACGCCCATCACACCCAGTGGGGTTGCCCAAAAAACAACGACAGAGGTGAGTCTCTTATTGATTTTATTCTAAATTCGAACCTATTCTTATGCAATAGGCGCCATGTCCCTACTTTCATAACTAAAGCTTGCCAAACAATCATAGATCTAACTTTGGTATCTGACTCACTCGTAGGCGCAGTCAAAAACTGGGCAGTCTCTGACGAGCACTCCTTTTGGACCATAGATTCATAGAAACCGTATTGTCCCTTGATTCGCCCTTGCCGGTCAGATTCGCTAGCCCCAGACGAACCGACTGGCACAGGTACAAAGAAGTTCTGACAAATATCCTCCCCATGGAACCGTCAGAAAGTATCACAAACCCACAGGAGCTGGACGAAACAGTATACAAATTCACAGAGGCATGCAACACTGCCTTCAAAGTGGCATGCCCCACAGAGAAACCAAGGGGAAGGAAAAAACCCCCCTGGTGGACCCAACAACTATCTATTCTCAGAACCAACTGCTCATGCCTGTTTAACAGAGCAAAGGCGGGAAATGAGGACACTAATTGGCTGAACTACAAGTATGAACTAGCCTCCTACAAAAAGGCCATTAGAAGAGCAAAACGAACGGCATGGCAGGCCTTCTGCTCTGACATAGAAAAAACAACTGATGCCGAAAGGCTCAGGAAAATACTCTCTAAGACAGCCGCGCCTTTGGGCTATCTTCAAAAAGCAAATGGATCATGGTCAGACTCCAGTAAAGAGTCCTTGGACCTGCTCCTAGACGCTCACTTCCCGGGGAGCCAACAAGCTGGTCATCCTCCTGAAAGAGGAGTAGGAGAGGGGATCGAATTAGATCCACTCCTATCAGACCACAACATGAAATGGTCCATTCATTGTTTCAAACCATACAAATCGCCGGGACCGGACGGGATAACACCGGCTCACATCCAACAAGCAGGACAAATAGCCATAAAATCTTCCAATCCATCCTGGCGGTAGGAGGACTACCAACAGCATGTCAAGAAACAAAGATGGGTTTCATTCCCAAGGCAGTGAAGGCCACTCACACCACAGCAAAGGATTTTAGGCCAATAAGCCTAACATCATTCCTGCTTAAGAGCTTTGAAAGAATGATAAGCCTACATATAAGGGCCACCATAGACCCGACACAAATATCAGAAGCACAGCACGCTTACACCAAAGGTAAGTCAACCGAATCGGCGCTAGACTTGGTGGTAAGCAACATCGAGAAATCACTCAATATCAAGGAATACACACTGATCGCCTTCCTGGATATAGAGGGAGCCTTCAATAACGTGCTTCCCACTGCTATAACAGATTCTCTCACAGAACTAGGGGTTGAGCCGAAAATGGTGAGCCACACTAGGGACCTCAACCCAGACTAGACTAGTGAGCAGAGGCACCCCGCAAGGAGGTGTACTATCACCCCTCTTGTGGAATATCGCAGTAAATAAACTACTGCGGATTCTGGAGGGAGGAGGTTGTAAGGTCGTGGCATACGCAGACGACGTCGCCATCATCTTTAATGGAAAATATCCACAAACACTTTGCGATCTTATGACCGCTAAACTTAAAATACTATCGGAATGGACGATAGCGAACGGACTCGGGGTAAATCCCTCGAAAACATAACTTCTTCTATTTGCAAATAGGTACAAAATTCCACAACTTAACCCACCCATTTTAAACAATTGTAATCTCTCCTTTAGCGATAACGCCAGGTACTTGGGGTTAGTACTAGATAAACGCCTCAAATGGGGCTTAAACAACCAAGAGAGAACCCAAAAAGCGACCATTGCACTTTACTCCTGTAAAAAAGCAATCGGGCTAAGATGGGGCATGTCCCCAAGAATAGTTAACTGGATATACACAGCGGTAGTCAAGCCAATCCTACTGTACGGAGTGGCTCTGTGGTGGACCGCCTTGCACAAACAATGCATACTGACTCCTCTAAACAAAGTACAGGGAATGGCGGCTTTGTGTATTAGTGGAGCACTTCGAACCACCCTGAATGAAGCGCTGAATGCGATCTTGAACCTCCCAAGCCTGGACTTAGCAGGCATGGAAAGGGCCAAATCGGCAGCTATTCGACTGAGGGACACAGGGCAGTGGAAAGCCCAATTTTATGGCCATGCTAAAATTCTTCAGCATGATAAATCGATTCCGAAGATCACGGCTCTATGCAAATCTATTGAATATAGTCACACACCCTTTGAAGCCCTGATTCCTGATAGAGAGGAATGGGAACAGGGCCGACCGGGCACGACGGACGCAATCTGTTTCTATACAGATGGCTCCAAATTAGAAGGACACGTTGGCGGAGGTGCATACTCCGAACAATTAGATATCAGGAAGTCATTCAGGCTCCCGGACCACTGTAGCGTCTTTCAAGCGTAGGTCCACGCTATAAAAGAAGCACTTACCTGTTTAGGGATCTTTAGCCTCCAGAGAGGACACCTAAACATATATAGAGGCAGCCAAGCGAGTAGTAGGGAAATACGGGTTCTGGGACAATTAGCATATTAATGGCCCCCGCCCCCTTACTAATTAGCATATTAATGACCCCCGCCTCTCACTAATTAACATATTAATGGCCCCCGCCTCTTCATTAATGTATGCGGGTTCTGGGACAATTAGCTTAATCCATAAATTATCTGATTTTAAGGGCTTTAGATGTCATAAAAATGTCACGATCATATCCATAAAGAGTATACTAAATTGCCCCCCAACCCCACACCACCATGTGACAATACTGATCACGTGACCTTTTTGCCTCATTATCAGCAATTAATATTCAGCAGGTGTTGCTGTACACGGGAGAAAGGTCGCACACTTTCCCCACATCCCCATGTGACAATATTGATCATGTATCCTTTTCCTCATTATCAGCAATTAATATTCAGCAGGTGTTGCTGTGCACGTGAGAAAGGTCGCAAACCCAAAACATCTAAAGCTGGTTCCCTTAGAGGGACATGTCCGATCATGTTGGGGAATAACGTTTCCTATGATTGTAAAACTAATTTAGAAATCAAAAGAACCCCAATAAAATAAATCCCACAAGTTAATGATTCTCAGATGTCGAATATTTTCAAACAGACTTTTTTTTTTCGCCCCAGAATGTTTAACTGGTAAATTTTTTCAAGATCTCTCCTTCCTACAAACGGGTCATAAACATATCATAAAAGGGATTCAAGCAAGAGCTACCCGTACATGCGCACCTGTCTATTACCTGACCGGAATAAAAGGGACACATGCACAAGTCTGAAGGCGCCCATTGACAAAATCATGAGCCTGGCGCCAACGACCTCACGGCTGAGTGCGAGCTCTAATACGTTCCCATAATAGGTGTTGAAATCACGACCGCGCAACAACTCGCAAGTAGCCGACATATCTCAGTCAAGGAAATATTTTCCATTCTCCGTACCTGTAATTTTAACTCGAAATAAAATGTCAGAAGTTTATTTTGTGCCATAATCATACATTTATTCATTTACATTTATTTATTTTGGTATTGCGAACATTTTTTTTTTATATATAGAAATTAATTTTCTGCTATGATTCCGGCGATTTGCATAGAAGAAGCAGGCGCACGTTTCCGACGTCATTTCTGGATTACAAAATGTAAAGTGTTCACCATAATTCGTAGTTTTGAGATCATGTCCACCTCGATTCATGAACATAGTTTTTTGTGTTTAGAAGGTATTGAAAATGAAAATGCTGACCAATTATCTCTCCTTTAAATTGTTCAATAAATTGGTCAATTTCCTCATGAAACTTAATTTGGTTAATTTTGTTTTCTAGCACATCTTTACGCATCTAGTCTCAACTTTAAAAAAATGTATAAAAATTATTTTATTGTTTTGAACCTACTTTTAAAAATGTCAAAATAATGTATGCATTGTTTAGAGCACAAACCCCGCCCTTAAGGTGTGTTTCACAATAGGGAAACCGGTTTCCTTTAAACCTGTTTATTGACGGACAGCCCATTTCCTCGACATTAATGAGCTGACGACTCCCAAAAAACGTCTGTAGAAATCGTTTCTTTTCCACACCTTTACAAATAATTTGTTTTCCGCTTGTAATTGTCCTTAGATACTTTCGAGTTTGTGGAAAACTATTTTCTCCATCGTTCCAAAAAATTTTGTATTTAGCAAAGTAAAATCATATGGTGGTTCTATTAAAAAACTATTATTCAAGTTTGGATCTTTTTCGAATACAATTCAAATTTCCTTTAGAATAAAATTATTATTATTATCAAAGAACCCTTGAACATCAATCGAAACAGTATCTTTCAACATTTTTCTAATGTTAAACAACTCGTTGTACTAGTCCGATTAGTGGGTTATATTCAACTAAACGGTCTTGTATGAGGAGACAGCTTGGGTATTTTCATGACTTGGTATCTTTAGTTCTATTGAAATTCTCACATCAATAGGACCAATTTTTACTGATTCATTTTGATATGAAAGATCAACCACAATAATAGGGGTCTTCAATTTAAATTCATTTGGGGTCAAAAATGGTTGTGATTCACGATTATAGTAACTAGATTGAAATCTTGTATACATTTCATATAGGTGAGCATAATAATTCTTACGAAAATCAACATTCAGATTATTATTTGTTTTATTGTTTTGAAGCTACTTTTAAAAATGTCAAAATAATGTATGCATTGTTTAGAGCACAAACCCCGCCCTTAAGGTGTGTTTCACAATAGGGAAACCGGTTTCCTTTAAACCTGTTTAATGACGGACAGCCCATTTCCTCGACATTAATGAGCTGACGACTCCCAAAAAACGTCTGTAGAAATCGTTTCTTTTCCACACCTTTACAAATAATTTGTTTTCCGCTTGTAATTGTCCTTAGATACTTTCGAGTTTGTGCAAAACTATTTTCTCCATCGTTCCAAAAAATTTTGTATTTAGCAAAGTAAAATCATATGGTGGTTCTATTAAAAAACTATTATTCAAGTTTGGATCTTTTTCGAATACAATTCAAATTTCCTTTAGAATAAAATTATTATTATTATCAAAGAACCCTTGAACATCAATCGAAACAGTATCTTTCAACATTTTTCTAATGTTAAACAACTCGTTGTACTAGTCCGTTTAGTGGGTTATATTCAACTAAACGGTCTTGTGTGAGGAGACAGCTTGGGTATTTTCATGACTTGGTGTCTTTAGTTCTATTGAAATTCTCACATCAATTTTTACTGATTCATTTTGATATAAAAGATCAACCCCAATAATAGGGGTCTTCAATTTAAATTCATTTGGGTTCAAAAATGGTTGTGATTCACGATTATAGTAACTAGATTGAAATCTTGTATACATTTCATATAGGTGAGCATAATAATTCTTACTAAAATCAACATTCAGATTATTATGGATATGACGCAGAATTCAAGTGAACTTTCAAGTTTGATAAGTTATTTTGTATTTAGCAAAGTAAAATCAAAGTAAAATTCTATTAAAAAACTATTATTCAAGTTTGGATCTTTTTCGAATACAATTCCAATTTCCTTTAAAATAAAATTATTATTATTATCAAAGAAACCTTGAACATCAATCGAAACAGTATCTTTCAACATTTTTCTAATGCTAAACGACTCGTTGTACTAGTCCGTTTAATGGGTTATATTCAACTAAACGGTCATGTATGAGGAGACAGTAAGCTTGGGTATTTTCATGACTTGGTGTCTTCAGTTCTATTGAAATTCTCACATCAATAGGACCAGTTTTCACTGATTCGTTTTGATATGAAAGATCAACCACAATAATAGGGGCCTTCAATTTAAATTCATTTGGGGTCAAAAATGGTTGTGATTCACGATTATAGTAACTAGATTGAAATCTTGTATACATTTCATATAGGTGAGCATACTGATTCTTACTAAAATCAACATTCAGATTATCATATGGATATGACTCTGAATTCAAGTGAACTCTCAAGTTTGATAAGTTATTTGTGATAAGTTCTCCATTTAGTGTAAATCCAACTATGGCAAATCTTGGGTTTTCGCGGTTAGCCGACAATTTCGCATTTCAGCTGTGTTGACTCCCGTACCCCAATTTGGGGTTAACATATAAATCCCAACTCTGGATTGCGATTGGTAGGTTTACACAACTTTTAATAATATCGTACATCTTAATTTTTGTAAAATCGCTCAGAGTAACATGGGGAATTTTCCAGATTTTATTCGTAATTTCCAGTTTAAAAGTTTGTTCATTTCTGATTTGTTTAAGATTCACCAAGATTCTTAGTTAGCATCAACACTAGTTGACTTTTTTATAATCCTCAGCCAATCCCAACAAATTTTTTAATGGTGCAGAAAAATTTTAATTGGGGATCCCATAGAAATTTCGTCTCCACTGCTCCATCCAGAATTTAATAGGTATTGACTTTGAGATTATCCAGATATATACAATTTTTTAGGGTAGTAGTCATACCGCCATAGACTTGACACGTTGGACTCGTTGTATTTAGTTGTTACCTAGCAATATTTTGATGGTTACTTTCTTTTTAATCTTGCTTTTGGATGGTTACTTTTTGTATAGTACCTGTACAGTACTTGATTTTGGATGGTTACTATCTGTATAGTAACTGTAAAGTACTTGGTTTTAGATGGTAACTAAATGTTAACAAGTATTATGAGTCGCTATAGTCTCTTATTAAGTACTATCAAAGTACACAAGTTAAAGTTTCTAAGATGTGTTAGCCAAACACACTTGCAGTGAACTATCATTACCTGACCGTCATCAAAGTCACATGCCGAAGACCCAAGGACGTTGAATAAAATACTTCCCCTTCATTTGTACCTGGAGCTTTAATTACAGTCAGATACAAAATTTGTAGGATCATTCAAAATTTTTTTATATATATTATTATTGTAAACATATTTTATTAAATTCATAATGAATTATATTTTATGTATATTTGTATATAACTAATTTTCTTACTCCATCCCTCTGTAAGAAACATGTCGCTTATTAATCTTCGTTCCAAGCGCAGATTTTCGCTTTGTTCCCATAGATAGATGTAAAATAGTTCTCACAATGTAATCTTTCTCAGATGTTGAATTATTTTTAAAGCATTCATTTGTTCCATCCCATAATAATATTGTAACATATTTCGAAAGCATCATTAGCTAGCATAGGAGCGTATTTCAATTTAATTTCTGATTCAAGCTTATGATAAAGGTGTTGGGACCTGGTAATATCGGTTTTTGCTGTCAACTATTTTTCTAGTTCTAGTTTTCTAATTCAATTCTATTTGTATACTATTTGTATGAGTAAGGCATCATTGTCTAAGATTCTGAATAAGTTTAATAAACTCTTTAATTACAATACTGATTAGCTGGTTACTACCTATTTAGTAGATGTATACAAGTTGTTAAGTATCTGGTTTCTACATGTTTAATAGATGTATACAAGTTGTTTACTAGATGTATACAAGTTGTTTACTAGCTATTTAGTATGTGGTTACTATATATTTAGTAGATGTATACAAGTTGTTTAGTATCTGATTTCTATATGTTTAGTAGATGTATACAAGTTGTTTACTAGATGTATACAAGTTGTTTACTAGATGTATACAAGTTGTTTACTAGCTGTTTATTATCTGGTTTCTGTATGTTTAGTATATGTATACAAGTTGTATAGTAGATGTATAAAAGTTGTTTACTAGATGTATACAAGTTGTTTACTAGCTGTTTAGTATCTGGTTTATATATGTTTAGTATCTGTTTACTTGATGTTTACTAATTATTATTAGCTGGTTACTAGTTGTTATTAACGTCTACGAGCTTTTACAGTCTTTTGTTAAGAATGATCAAAAATTCTTGATCACTAGACGACTTTCGATGTGAAGTAAAACCTTACACTCTGATTTTCAACGTGTTTGCTATATACGTAAGAAAGAATGCAAAGCCAAAATAGCTCAAGATAGATATATAAATCTTAGAGGAACATGTCCGATTATGTTGGAGGAAGATGTATCCTGGGATTGTAAAAATAATTAAGATATAAATTGTTCACAAGTTGTCTAAAAGCTGTGTAGAAACTGCTTTGATAATCAATTTTGGTTCATAATACAGATATTAAGAATATATAAAAATATCATCCACTTTAACTAGTATATTGTTAAAATAAAACAATTCCATTTTTCATGTTCTTTCATCTTATGTAGGTATAATAAATGTAATTTTAACTATGATAGCTAGTCTTACACCCCATAACTACTAACTACTACTAACATAGCTACAATAAAATGTCTAGAAAGAACAAAATATATGAATGCCAAAAAACGATTTAAAACTAACTATAATTGGGAAAGTAATTGAAATCGCTCCGGCGTAATACAGTAAAAAACAAAAAACACTATGATTATCCCATTTTCTATCACCATAACAAATGTGTATACCCACACCTAAAAGACCAATTGTATCCTTTGTTCAAAAATGTCTGTGACTTTCACTTATAAATTTGTCACCGATAATTTAAATCCCATTAAGCAATCCTCCCATTGCTAACCGTACCATAACCCCAGAGTCAAGTTGGTTACCTACAATAAACATAGGTGGTGGTGTAAAGGATTGCTAAAATGCCTCGACGCAGGCGCAAATGTCATAAAAAATGATCATAAAAATATAATTAGGAAAGTATTTTTTATTTGCGAACAATTTATAAATGTTACCAACAACACAACTAGTTGTTACAAAGGATTGCTAAGATACCTTGATGCAGGCGCAAAGGTCAAGGTATTGGAAAAAAATTCATGGAATATTATCCCTTCATAAAAGAGGTCATAAAATATATAATTAGGAAAGTATTTTTTATTTGCGAACAATTTATAAATGTTACCAACAACACAAATAGTTGTTACAAAGGATTGCTAAAATACCTTGATGCAGGCGCAAAGGTCAAGGTAATGGAAAAATTCATGGAATATTATCCCTGGACCAAAAACGAAAATTTCTTCTATTTGGATAATAAAAAAATATATATTAATTCAATACTTTGATTTTTCCATCAAAATGCTTGATAAATCTAGTTGTTTGATATTCTCTAACTAATTGAGTAATATGTTTACAAGTGCCTATCTAATTTACCAAAAACAGTATTAGTCTTCTCTCATAAAATTGATCTTTTGGATCCCTCTAATTCCCCACCGGTGAAATATATGTTCCCCCATATTTAATAATGATGGTTTGTCATAGATGGGTACTTGTAAGTAAGTCTAACTAATATCCTTTTATCCATCATGTAAACAGGTTTAGAATTGTATTGCGTGCTTCAACCCCTAGCCACACCTACCACTGTAACAGATTTCACTTTTCCAATGGCTGCCCCAGCTACCTAAACAGTACATTTCTTTTGATTTTCTCTATTCCTTTCTAAGCAATGTACACAATTTTTAAACTGGTTCTGACCTCCCGCTTTAATGGCATCCTCTACTTTATTTTCGTTATATTTCTGATCTTTTCCTAACAGTAGGTTGATAAATTTTTATCATTTTATGGGATTATTGAGCACCCGAAATCCCAGATATTAACTCATAACATGTAACTAGCAGAATATTGTAAAAGACATCAGACTCTAAAAAGACTAGATTTAACTACAATTCAATTTACCATCTACAATCCCTGGAGAAGAGCTTAGTATTTGCAGTTTAATTTTCAAATTTATTGATTTCACAGATTCCCGCTGGTGAATACCAATTTTTAACAAATGGCTGCCAACTCCATACCATTCAGACACTGGTTTACAGCCTCATAGAACTGACTCTCAAGGTATCTGTAATGCACAATATATTTCTGTCTCTTTTCTTCTAATCAATATTGAAAATTTTCAAAAACTGGTTTTTGGAGTTCATTTTATTCTTAGAATTAAATTATTAAAAATTATTAAGCCAACAGAGATAATAATGTTTTTGTGATAGTATCCCATGAATAATACATAATTCTTATTTGTATATTTTCAAAATTATTTATTTTAGAAAATTATTCATTAATCACATTCAAATAAAGTTTCCCAATTATTAATATTAAATGATATTGCATAATAAAATAAAAATTCTGTTCCACTCCTCCTACTTAATGATGACCATTATAAAATTATAATTATCAACAACTATTATATTAAATACAATTAAATGGACGCATACTCATATAACAACAGTTCCCAATATCGATATATGATGGCCTACAATCTTACTTTGCCTTTGATTTGATTTCTTATGTATTCTTCTTCTCACTTTGACACAGTGTGGAATGGATTTACCTAAGCCAATCGCATGGGATGATGGTTTGATTCTTGGGAAGAACTGAAAAAAACATGATTTCCCCACACAAACCTAGTTGAAAAATTGTCTAAGATTCTCTCCTTTCCACAAATGGGTCATAAACATGTCATAAAAGGGATTCAAGCAAGAGCTACCCGAACATACGCACCTGTCAATTACCTGACCGCAATAAAAGGGACACATGCAAATTAAGTTTCTCACTAGTGAATTGATTAAAAAAATTTATTTTTATTTTTAACAATCACTTATTCACTATTACATTTTTACAATAGGTCGAACTTATTTAATTCACTGCTCTTTTATTTATACTCGAATTATTGTTCTGCTCGATTCGGATCTCAAAAACGGACTGCCTGCTCTCTAGTTCAATGATCAATAATCAAACCTCGGCTTAAGAGATTTTATCCCCAAAAATTGATAAAGAGAATGACTCAAGAGAGTCGGAAAATAGGATGATGCAATTTGCCAATTAAATTCGAAGTCCAATCTTGGCCGGAAATTGGTGTTTACATTAGCGGAGTTTAGGGACCGCTTTGGGGATCTTTTTGTTTACGTTAGCGGACTCGGGACTCGCTTTGGGGATCTTTTGTTTACGTTTGCGGACTCAGGGCTCGCTTGAGGCTCCGATTGTTTACAATATCGGTTGGGATGTTTACAGCATCCGTTTGATTCGGACTGCGTGAAATTGATCTGGGTGGGAATGAATTGGAGGCCTGCTTGGCAGAAATAGCTGACCACGGATTTATTTCGGGTCTGTCAGAGTTATTTGGAAATTTGTTCTCGGCTCAAAGTTGTTTATAAATTGGATAAGAGCCCCTAAATAATGTGTCATATAACTTGCACAACCCAGAAGGCGCACGCTCATTGACAAGATCATGGACCTCAAGCAAGAGCTACCCGAACATGCGCACCTGTCAATTACCAGACCGCAATAAAAGGGACACATGCACAACCCAGAAGGCGCACGCTCATTGACAAGATCATTGGCCTCACGCCAACGACCTCATACGAGCTCATACGACGTTCCCATAATAGGGGTTGAAATCACGACCGCGCAACAACTCGCAAGTAGCCGACATATCTCAGTCAAGGAAATATTTTCCATTCTCCGCACCTGTAATTTTAACTCGAAATAAAAAGTCAGAAGTTTATTTTGTAGCATAAAAATACATTTATTCATTTATTTTGGTATTGCGAACATTTTTGTTATATATAGAAATTAATTTTCTGCTTTGATTCCAACGATTTGCATAGAAGAAGCAGGCGCACGTTTCCGACGTCATTTCTGGATTACAAAATGTAAAGTGTTCACCAAAATTCGTAGTTTTGAGATCATGTCCACCTCGATTCATGAACATAGATTTTGTGTTTAGAAGATATTGAAAATGCTGACCAGTTATCTCTCCTTTAAATTGTTCAATAAATTGGTCAATTTCCTCATGAAATTTCATTTTGTTAATTCTATTTTCTTGTAGGTCTTTACACATCTAGTCTCAACTTTAAAATGATGTATAACAATTATTTTATTGTTTTCGAGCTACTTTTAAAAAATGTCAAAATAATGTATGCATTGTTTAGAGCACAAACCCCGCCCTTAAGGTGTGTTTCACAATAGGGAAACCGGTTTCCTTTAAACCTGTTTAATGACGGACAGCCCATTTCCTCGACATTAATGAGCCGACGACTCCCAAAAAACTTCTGTAGAAATCGTTTCTTTTCCACACCTTTACAAATAATTTGTTTTCCGCTTGTAATTGTCCTTAGATACTTTCGAGTTTGTGGAAAACTATTTTCTCCATCGTTCCAAAAAATTTTGTATTTAGCAAAGTAAAATCAAAGTAAAATTCTATTAAAAAACTATTATTCAAGTTTGGATCTTTTTCGAATACAATTCCAATTTCCTTTAAAATAAAATTATTATTATTATCAAAGAAACCTTGAACATCAATCGAAACAGTATCTTTCAACATTTTTCTAATGCTAAACGACTCGTTGTACTAGTCCGTTTAATGGGTTATATTCAACTAAACGGTCATGTATGAGGAGACAGTAAGCTTGGGTATTTTCATGACTTGGTGTCTTCAGTTCTATTGAAATTCTCACATCAATAGGACCAGTTTTCACTGATTCGTTTTGATATGAAAGATCAACCACAATAATAGGGGCCTTCAAGTTAAATTCATTTGGGGTCAAAAATGGTTGTGATTCACGATTATAGTAACTAGATTGAAATCTTGTATACATTTCATATAGGTGAGCATACTGATTCTTACTAAAATCAACATTCAGATTATCATATGGATATGACTCTGAATTCAAGTGAACTTTCAAGTTTGATAAGTTATTTGTGATAAGTTCTCCATTTAGTGTAAATCCAATTATAGCAAATCTTGGTTTATCGCGGTTAGCCGACAATTTCACATTCCAGCTGTGTTGACTTCCATACCCCAATTTGGGGTTAACATATGAATCCCAACTCCGGAATGCGATTGGTAGGTTTACACCACTTTTAATAATATCGTACATCTTAATTTTTGCAAAATCGCTCGGAGTTACATAAGGAATTTTCCAGGTTATATTCGTCATTTCCAACTTAAAAGTTTGTTCATTTCTGGTTTGTTCAAACACATCACCAAGATTCTTAGTTAGCATCAACACTAGTTCGTGTTTACAATTTAACAAAACTTTTTTATAATCCTCAGCAAATCCCAATAAATTTTTTAATGGTACAGAAAAGTTAAAGTTGGGTCCCGTAGATATTTCGTCCCCACTGCCCCATCCGGAATTTAATAGATTTTGACTTTGAAGATTATCCAGAGATATATAATTTTTTAAGGTTGTAGTCATACCGACAAATCGTGTTTTATCAATCTCACACCCATTTATTTCGTATTTAATTTCATCCAAAACGTAAGCCATACAATTATTTTTAAAAAAAGTGGTAACATTTTCAGTTGTAGGTCCATTCGGTGAATCTTTTCTAATAATTCCTTGAAAATTAAGGTAATTTTCGTGAGGAAGCACGTACAAATCTTGATTTTGAATTGTAATTCGAATTTTATCGTTTGGTTAAAATGTTTGATTATACGATGAATAAGTATGAAACTCTTTCTTCGAAATACTCTCATCTGAGTAAACCTTTTCTCGAACATTTAAAATTTCGTTCATTGTTTTCCTTTCCACCTTTTATATTATACTCGAAGCTTCAAGCCTAACGACTTTAAAAATAGTTTATTTTTCAAAGAAAGTGAGCTTCTTTTTACTTTTGATCCTCTTTCTATAGCTTTACAATTAGTAATGCTTGGCTGAGGACTTAAGCTAAGTCTTTTATTATAAATAATCATTCTATTAACCGAATGTGCATGCGAATCGAAACGTTTTCACCACGTAAATTCACCAAATCACCGTTTTGATCAACTATGCGTATAGATAGTGTGCTTATTTCGTCACAGTTGATTGGTAAATAAATTAGGTTATGTGGTGTCACTGTCATTTTATACCCAGGCGGAACATTAATGCCAAACTCATGTAATGTATGATTCGGTGTATTATCTACATATGAACCGCTGATTATATTACATTCCAAACGAATTGTATTAATTTTTAATATGTTCACGGTCTGATCTGATCGATAGGTTTTTGTAGGATGTGGTTCTAGTACTTTTTGATGGAAACCAAACAGCTGTCCAACCGATCTTTCCTTATTAAAGTAAACTGACTCTCGCATGGTAGTTATTTCAACTTGAAGTGTATTATTATTACTTTGAATTTTAAATGTATTTTCAAGGTTATAGTCTTTTAGTTTATTGTAAATGAAATCGGTGATATCATTCAATTCATATGATCCAGTTGGAATTGTAATTACCTTGTCACCGATGTGGAAGAGGTTATTTTTTTCATCAATATTTGGAATCGAATTATACATATTAAAATCGATAAGAGCGCACTCATATCGACCATTCACTTCGATAGGTGGAAAAAAGTTTGTATTTATAATGGAACTATTTCCATTCAAGGATAATGCAAGTGATCTAGACATATTGAAATCTCTTGATAAACTGTGGGATTGTAGGTATCTAACCAAGCTTTATATTGAAATTACTCCTTAAATCATAATAAATTGATCAAATCCTTTTCTGTATCTTCCGTTATCCATTTCGTTATCCTTGCTAATTAATAGGAATCCGTGCTTGTCCTCCCAACATTTTTGACAAATTTTCACAAATGTTTCATAATTCATATCAGTGTTAATATGGTCCCGATATATATGCCGCATATTTAAATCATCTTGCTTAAACATTATAATAAAGTTGGCATTGTCACGATTCAGATGTTTAGGTATATGACTATACGTTTGACATAAATAAAAAGAGTCGATATTTTTATGTCGACCCATACAAAAATAAGATCTTATGTTATCTTGTTTTTCACAAGCTACGTCATCGAATATCATAATGGAATTGTTTTTAGCTTCACTGGTGTCTAGTACACCCTCATTATGGGAGAATGTATGATATCCCATTCCTTTAATCGGTTTGATTAATTTCTCCAAGTACTCATATTTAGGTTGATATAAACTTTTTGAAAATACATAAACATTTTCGAATTTTAATCCATTAGGACTCTCTATTAGACTTAACATAATATTAGTTTTACCACAATTCGAAGGCCCAACAATTAGAGCCCTTATTGTGTTCGGTAAGAGAGCACTATGTCGTGGCGGTAGATTTTTCTCGTTTTCATCGTTAATATTTCTAACTACAATTTTTTGTTTCTGACTTATTAAACGCATCTTTTAACCTAATGTACCTCATTCAATGAGAAATCTTTGATGATTAAACATCAATAAAATGGGGAAACGTTTTTATAATCGCATCAGTCGTATTTTTAATTGTAAACACGGTGGTGGTCTTGTCGATAAGCTAATTAATACATTACCGTTTGAAGCCCATATTCCGGGATATAATTTTGTAATTGCAAAGAGCACGATATCGCATATTCTCAAAACAAGGCATTGAGTGAACGACATAGGGCAGACTCCATATTAATTGACAAAGCCTGGTCGCGTGTCAAGGCACCAGATAGCAGTCTTGGTGAAAGAGCAGCAGCATACTTTGGTACAAATATAATGAAAGCCAAGAAAAAATTTGGTATGGGATTGAATAAAACGGAAAAGAAAGGAAGGAATAAGATATTGAAGAATAAAATGAAGAAGACAAACCTTTCGACTGTAATTAATGCTGCTACTAAGACATTAAAAAAAACAAAAACCATTAAACATTATGAGTGCAATTAAAGTTGCACGTAAATCAATTCATCAATCAATGGGTTCTAAGAAAAATGTTAAAGTACCTCGTGCTATTAATGTACCCAAAATTGGAGGTTTTCTACCAATCGTGCCGATCTTGACAGCCCTCAGCGCTCTTGGTAGTTTAGCAAGTGGTAGTGCAGCAATTGCAAAAACAATTAACAATGCGAGAATGGCTAAGGAAGATATGGAGGAGAAAAAACGTCACAATAGGAAAATTGAAAGTGTTGCTGTAGGAGAAGGATTATATCTCAAGCCCTGTAGAAAGGGTTATGGTTTCTTTCTTAAGCCCTATAGTAAGGGGAAAGGAATTAAGAAGCGAAAAAACTAATTTCTCTGCTACCCAATAGACCACTATCAAATATCGACATTATACATTTTGCTAGGAAATATATCCCACATTTTAGAGGGGTGTTTATGAGAGATCTACTCCCAGAAGCACCAAAAAGTAGGGAGTGTGGTATAGTAAACTTAGATAATTCACGATCAAGTGGTACACATTGGGTTGCATATAATAAAAACAAGGAAGAACGCTATAGTCGAGTACCTCGACTATCAGATACCCGTTACTCAAAGGGAAATGGAGATATGCAAGCAGCAAAGCGAAATTAAAATGCGCCACCTACCGGCGGTAGACAGATTTAAGCGTTATGGGCGTTAGAGTGGGCGTGGCAAAATTATTTTTGGATCAATCGATAGGTATTGACGACACCAATACATTTCAGTTAAAATTTTTTATCAAGCATGCAAATTGTGGGCGTCACAGGTTTTCGCGGTTTGTGGGCGTTTAAGTGGGCGTGGCAAACTTTTTTTTAGGTCAATCGATAGGTATTGATGAGAACAATACATTTCAGTTAAAATTTTCTATCTAGCATCAAAACTGTAGGAGTTACAGTTTTGGGCGGTTTGTGGGCGTTAGAGTGGGCGTGGCAGTCTACTGAAACAAACTTGCGCTTCGTAAGAAGCTCAGGAATCAGGAAGCGCCAAATCTCAATAGCCTAGCTCTCATAGTTTCCGAGATCTCAGCGTTCATCCGGACGGACAGACAGACGGACAGACGGACAGACGGACATGGCTAGATCGACTCGGCTAGTGATCCTGATCAAGAATATATATACTTTATGGGGTCGGAAACGCTTCCTTCTGCCTGTTACATACTTTCCGACGAATCTAGTATACCCTTTTACTGTACGAGTAACGGGTATAGTAAAAATAATATACATTATTTCGACAGTTTTGGAAATCTTCAGCCATTTAGAGAAGTTGTGAAATACTTGGGACATAGAATACAATACAACTACGATAGAGTTCAAGACTTTGATACATACAACTGTGGACACCTGTGCCTCGCTTTTCTACTTTCTTTCGTAGAAAATGTGGAGTCAAAACCGGTATATTTAAATGGTTAATTTACATTTGGGGGGTTGAAAATCAATGTAAGGGTACGTGTATGTGTGAACTCTGTATGGTATAAAAAGTGGACCTGCTCGCGTTTAAATTCACAGTCTAAGTTTCTACTTCACATCGAACGTCATCTAGAGGACAAGAATTTTTGATCATTCTTAACAAAAGAAGCCTATAACTGCTCATAACAGCTCAAAACAGCTGGTGACAGCTGGTGAAAAAAAGCCTATAACTGCTCATAGCAGCTCAAAACAGCTGGTGACCAGCTTATAACAACTAGTAAACAACTAGTTAACAGCTACTAAACAGATAATAACCATCTAATAACAGCTATTAACCAGCTAAAACAAGTAGTAAGCAACTACGAAACAAGTACTGAACAACTGCAAAACAGGTAGTAAACATCAAAATACAGCTAAAAACAACGTGGAACAACTGTATCAAGTCCAAAAAACTAAACAACCATCATGAATCAGGAAAACCAGATGAACATTGTAGTTAAAAAGTTCAATAAATTTAATAAAAAGACACTGCTATCGAAGACAAGGATGCCTGAAAATGTAAGACTCCCGATCCTCAAGGCGGAGCGCAAAACAACAAAGGTTGGAGAATCTATTGCTCTCGAGTTGGAGGAGCACATTCTGTACATGCCGGAAAGGTACACCTCTCTTCAAGATAATATCATCAATGAAATGGTTGATGGAAAATTTAATATTTATAAAAGTAATGACAATTTGTATTTAGAAATAAGTCAGTAAGCATTAAAAAGATTGAGATTTTAAGAATATAACAATAAATACACATTTTGAAATATAATGAAGAAAATGTATCGAATCTTTTTTTTTATTCGGAAATGGTATATAAATATTACAGATCTTGGCGTTCCCTAAACAGTATTTGTTTAGTAACTGAGGAGTGACTACATGAATTTCGGAAATTTTAAATCTTTCACCTATAAAGTTTGAACAATATACTACAATGAATATTTTGTCACAGTTAACCAAAGCTAGATTTGCTTTGAAGCGAAAATTCAATGATCTCAAAAAAGTCAAAAATCATACGAATTTACAATTGGAGGAAACTTTTAAACCTATTACTGAACCCTTACATGAACTTGTTAAGGAAAATAAAAAACAAAAGATTTCTAATGTAAAAGATAGAATAAAAGTAAAGCGTGAAATGAAGCAAATTAAGAAATACGATGATGATGAGAGAGAGCTTGACGATTTCTACTTTACAACTAATGAGAAAGATCCGCAGTCTAATCGAAACATAACTCCACCAAGGTCTTTCGATGATAGTGATTCCTATAATCAATTCTTTTCACAAACGAATATAGAGGAAGATATAGAAGAAGAGAAAAAGGAAAAAAGTGAAGAAGAAGGGACAACACCTTTACCAATGTATACAGGAGAGGCCGATATGGGTGTGGATGCAGAGCTAGAAGATAATAACACTAGTTATAATTATGATTTTAATATCAGTAATTTGACCAGAGGAAATGTGTTGGAAAGGGTTTATGGACCTAAAAAAAAGCGCAAACAATTCATTAACTTTGGGAGATAAAGAATTAAAAATTAAAAATAATAAAATAACATTTTCTAGTGGAATGAGTTGTGATCTGACTCCTGGTCTGTACTCTCTAATTTTTCTTAGTAAACCTGAAAACTATGATGATCAAGACTTGAAAATGTATAAAAAAATTATTTTAGAAACGAATATACATCGAGTAGGCTTTAAACCTAATAACAGAATCAAGGGTACACGAGCATACAAATATAGCCATATTATTAAGAAGTTGATAGACAAAGATTTCAGTCCTACAACGTCTACTCCGCTTCGCTCAAAAACAGGCTTTGGTTACATGACTCTTCAGAAATCAAATCCAAACTATGTATATTGGAATGATGTAAATGAGTTAGTCGAACGATTGGAAATTTTAGTAGCATCAAAAGGAGCGGGTAACACCAGCCACAATAACGAAATTTTTTCAATATTAGAGGAATTGCGTGAAGAAAGGATTATATATTAATGAGTATAAATAGGAAGGACAAATATGTTTTACATTTATAAACATCATGTCTGTCGACAAGTTTGGACATTTTTCTGTTGATAAGGAACGATCAGAAAATTTAAAAAGACGTGTTAATTCTACTGAGGGATTATTCATCGATGAGGACGGTAATCTAAATGCTCAAAATAAACGTATCAAAAACGGATCTAAGCCTTTAGACAACAATGATCTAGCAACGAAACAATATACTGATGAGATCCTCGGAAAGTTGGGAGAAGATTTAAGAAAAATTATAACTCAAAATGTTAATCGTCGACTCACAAAAATTTCAAGCTTAGAAAATAAAATTGAATTGAATAGTAAGAGGGCAGACAGCACTGACCAAATTTTTGCCAAAATTCTGATAAAAGATTAAAACCATTGAGGACTATATATTTAAATATGTAACAAAACCGATATCATTACCGAAAAAAAACACAATTGAGTTAGAAGGTGTCGCTTTTCAGCCTATTAGAAGAATATGATTAATCGAGAAATCGTAAATGAGTTGCACGGGCCATCTCGAAAAAACTTTCAACGAAGACGAGTGATTACAAGGGGTATAAACGATCTGTGGCAAGCAGATTTGGTTGAAATGGGAGCTTTTTCAAAATCTAATGATGGGTACCGATACTTGTTGACTGTTATAGACACATTTTCGAAATATGCTTGGGGTGAGGCATTAAAGTCAAAAAATGCAAATGATGTTTCCCAAGCCATGGAGAGAATATTTAAATCGGGTCATGGAACACCAAGAAACCTGCAAACTCATGATGGCACTGAATTCTTTAATTCCAAATTTAAGGTATTAATGAAAAGTTATAGGATAAATCATTATTCAACCTTCAGTACTCTAAAAGCATCAATAGTTGAACGTTTCAATAGAACTCTTAAAGAGTTAATGTGGCGTGAGTTTAGTTTCAATGGACAATATAAGTGGATAGATATGTATAAACAATTAATTAATAAATATAATAATAGAGAGCATAGAACAATAAAAATGAGTCCAAGTAAAGTCAATTCTTCCAATGAAAAACAAATATTACAAACATCGTATAATCACCTGAAAATATTTGTTGCAAGTAAATTCCGTAAGGGGGACCACGTTCGTATCAGTAAATACAAACATGTCTTTGAGAAAGGGTATACACCGAACTATACAACTGAAATCTTGAAAATTAGAAAGGTGAATAATACATACCCTAAAACATACTTACTTGAAGATTTAGATGGTAGCCCGATTCAGGGCGGATTCTATAAAGAAGAACTGAAAAAAACACGATTTCCCCACACAAACCTAGTTGAAAAAATTGTAAGGCGAAAAGGAAATAAAGTTTTGGGTAACTGGCTTGGGTTTTCAAAGACTAGCTGGATAAACAAGGAAGACATTTTGTAGTATAATAAATGATTTATTTAGTTAATTTTTATTTGTAAATTATTTTTTATTTACATATTTATTTTATCTTATATTAAGTTTAATATTAATATTTTTGTACAATGTTTTAAACTAAAATTAAATATAATAAAAATACTTTTTAGAAAACTCAAAATCATTTTCATTTATATTTTCCAAAGTCTCGATCATAATAAAACATCTCCAATTCAACTGATTTATAAAATACTTCTTTTTCAATATGTTCCTTTTGAAATTTAAGGCTATCTAATGATTCTCCATCGTTCACATAATTATTTTGTATCATCTCACCCAAGCAAAATGAATTTGATTCTAGCCATTCAACATTTTCTAAAAAAACTTTTTTAATTAATCTCTGATGTTTTATTGATGTCGTACCATGGTCTTCATTACTTAACTCTAATAATTGTGTTTCATTAACATTACGTTTTCTTTTGTTATCTTTGCCACAAATAATTTTTTTATTTACTTTAACTGTAGTTATTTTATGTGCTTTTGATCTAAACATTGTTCTATTACCATATAGTGAGGCCCCAGTTAATAAAACGTTTTTATAGTCTTCAATTGTAAGATTTCGTGAACTCACTCCCTTTGCTTTATTATGTGAAGATTTAACTTGATCTATTTTATAACAATAAACCTTTGAGCACAGACCTACAAATTCTGTCATGAGTTTACCGTTAAGCTCATCTTTAAAAAACCCTAAACTTTTTTTGTTAACTCTTTTAAAGTTATATAGATTAATTCTTTCATCTGAATAGTCCGATGTATCAAGTATTGCTTCAAGATCATTACGAATATCTTTATAAAAATATTCAGTTTTTATTGTATAGATAAATGAAACAGTATCCATATATTTTAAGAGTAACTTTTCCTGAAACTTTGGCTTCATAGTGAAAATCATACATTTTCCATATCGATAAGTCTAATACTGCAAATCCTAAATACATTAGCTTATTAAATAAAACGGACAATCTTTTCATTTGAATTGCATAGAAATTATCATTAATTTTAGTTGCACTATGAAAATTGGATTTTGAAATTAAAGTTTTGGCACAATGTGCTTTTCGTCCAGTCTTGGAGTTATCCGGAGCTTCCCATGAACTAATAAGCTTAATATCGACCCTGCGCTCGGGATCTTCCATTGTTTTTCCGTAAACAAAATTATTCATTAATTTAAAAAAATCTTTTTCAAATTTATTTTTTGCAATTTGCCTATGTAAAGTATTTAGATCAATGTAATTCTTTAACCAAGGCTTTTGTAAAAACTGAACACCTCTATGGATCTTTTTCAATACTAACCCATTCTGTATACATTGTTGCAAATTCCGATAATTTATTACAGTAGTATGGAAACGCGGGTTCTGGGACAATTAGCATATTAATGGCCCCCGCCCCCTTACTAATTAGCATATTAATGACCCCCGCCTCTCACTAATTAACATATTAATGACCCCCGCCTCTTCATTAATGTATGCGGGTTCTGGGACAATTAACATAATCCATAAATTATCTGATTTTAAGGGGTTTAGATGTCATAAAAATGTCACGATCATATCCATAAAGAGTATACTAAATTGCCCCCCCAACCCCACACCACCATGTGACAATACTGATCACGTGACCTTTTTGCCTCATTATCAGCAATTAATATTCAGCAGGTGTTGCTGTACACGGGAGAAAGGTCGCACACTTTCCCCACATCTCCATGTGACAATATTGATCACGTATCCTTTTCCTCATTATCAGCAATTAATATTCAGCAGGTGTTGCTGTGCACGTAAGAAAGGTCGCAAACCCAAAACATCTAAAGCTGGTTGCCTTAGAGGGACATGTCCGATCATGTTGGGGAATAACGTTTCCTATGATTGTAAAACTAATTTAGAAATCAAAAGAACCCCAAATAAAATAAATCCCACAAGTTAATGATTCTCAGATGTCGAATATTTTCAAACAGACTTTTTTTTTCGCCCCAGAATGTTTAACTGGTAAATTTTTTCAAGATCTCTCCTTTCTACAAACGGGTCATAAACATATCATAAAAGGGATTCAAGCAAGAGCTACCCAAACATGCGCACCTGTCTATTACCTGACCGGAATAAAAGGGACACATGCACAAGTCTGAAGGCGCACGCCCATTGACAAAATCTTGAGCCTCACGCCAACGACCTCACGGCTAAGTGCGAGCTCTAATTCGTTCCCATAATAGGGGTTGAAGTCACGACCGCGCAACAACTCGCAAGTAGCCGACATATCTCAGTCAAGGAAATATTATCCATTCTCCGTACCTGTAATTTTAACTCGAAATAAAATGTCAGAAGTTTAATTTGTATCACAAAAATACATTTATTCATTTACATTTATTTATTTTGGTATTGCGAACATTTTTTTTTTTATATATAGAAATTTATTTTCTGCTATGATTCCGGCGATTTGCATAGAAGAAGCAGGCGCACGTTTCCGACGTCATTTCTGGATTACAAAATGTAAAGTGTTCACCATAATTCGTAGTTTTGAGGTCATGTCCACCTCGATTCATGAACATAGTTTTTGTGTTTAGAAGGTATTGAAAATGCTGACCAATTATCTCTCCTTTAAATTGTTCAATAAATTGGTCAATTTCCTCATGAAACTTAATTTGGTTAATTTTGTTTTCTTGCACATCCTTACACATCTAGTCTCAACTTTAAAATAATGTATAAAAATTATTTTATTGTTTTGAAGCTACTTTTAAAAAATGTCAAAATAATGTATGCATTGTTTAGAGCACAAACCCCGCCCTTAAGGTGTGTTTCACAATAGGGAAACCGGTTTCCTTTAAACCTGTTTAATGACGGACAGCCCATTTCCTCGACATTAATGAGCTGACGACTCCCAAAAAACGTCTGTAGAAATCGTTTCTTTTCCACACCTTTACAAATAATTTGTTTTCCGCTTGTAATTGTCCTTAGATACTTTCGAGTTTGTGGAAAACTATTTTCTCCATCGTTCCAAAAAATTTTGTGATGTGTATTGGTTAACCAAATTGCAGTCTTTCGAGATTTTGTATTTAGCAAAGTAAAATCATATGGTGGTTCTATTAAAAAACTATTATTCAAGTTTGGATCTTTTTCGAATACAATTCCAATTTCCTTTAGAATAAAATTATTATTATTATCAAAGAAACCTTGAACATCAATCGAAACAGTATCTTTCAACATTTTTCTAATGTTAAACAACTCGTTGTACTAGTCCGTTTAGTGGGTTATATTCAACTAAACGGTCTTGTATGAGGAGACAATAATCTTGGGTATTTTCATGACTTGGTGTCTTTAGTTCTATTGAAATTCTCACATCAATAGGACCAATTTTACTGATTCATTTTGATATGAAAGATCAACCACAATAATAGGGGTCTTCAATTTAAATTCATTTGGGGTCAAAAATGGTTGTGATTCACGATTAACTAGATTGAAATCTTGTATACATTTCATATAGGTGAGCATACTAATTCTTACTAAAATCGACATTCAGATTATCACATGGATATGACTCAGAATTCAAGTGAACTTTCAAGTTTGATAAGTTATTTGTGATAAGTTCTCCATTTAGTGTAAATCCAATTATGGCAAATCTTGGTTTTTTGCGGTTAGCCGACAATTTCACATTCCAGCTGTGTTGACTTCCATACCCCAATTTGGCGTTAACATATGAATCCCAACTCCGGAATGCGATTGGTAGGTTTACACCACTTTTAATAATATCGTACATCTTAATTTTTTGCAAAATCGCTCAGAGTTACATGGGGAATTTTCCAGATTTTATTCGTAATTTCCAACTTAAAAGTTTGTTCATTTCTGGTTTGCTCAAACACATCACCAAGATTCTTAGTTAGCATCAACACTAGTTCATGCTTACAATTTAACAAAACTTTTTTTATAATCCTCAGTCAATCCCAACAAATTTTTTAATGGTACAGAAAAATTTTAATTGGGGATCCCGTAGAAATTTCGTCTCCACTGCTCCATCCAGAATTTAATAGGTATTGACTTTGAAGATTATCCAGAGATATACAATTTTTAGGGTAGTAGCCATACCGACATAGACTTGACACGTTGGACTCGTTGTATTTAGTTGTTACCTAGCAGTATTTTGATGGTTACTTTCTTTTTAGTCTTGATTTTGGATGGTTACTTTTTGTATAGTACCTGTACAGTACTTGATTTTGGATGGTTACTATCTGTATAGTATCTGTATAGTACTTGGTTTTAGATGATAACTAAATGTTAACAAGTATTATGAGTCGCTATAGTCTCTTATTAAGAACTATCAAAGTTAAAGTTTCTAAGATGTGTTAGCCAAACACACTTGCAGTGAACTATCATTACCTGACCGTCATCAAAGTCACATGCCCAAGACCCAAGGACACTGAATAAAATACTTCCCCTTCATTTGTACCTGGAGTTTTAATTACAGTCAGATACAAAATTTGTAGGATTATTCAATATTTCTTTATATATTTTATTATTGTAAACATATTTCATTAAATTCATAATTAATTATATTTTATGTATATTTGTATATAATTAATTTTCTTACTTCAGCCCTCTGTAAGAAACATGTCGCTTATTAATCTTCGTTCCAAGCGTAGATTTTCGCTTGGTTCCCATAGATAGATGTAAAATAGTTCTCACAATGTAATCTTTCTCAGATGCTGAATTATTTTTAAAGCATTCATTTGTTCCATCCCATAATAATATTGTTACATATTTCGAAGGCATCATTAGCTAGCATAGGAGCGCCTATCAATTTAATTTTTGATTGAAGTTTATGATAGAGGTGTTGGGACCTGGTAATATCGGTTTTTGTTGTCAACTATTTTTCTAGTTCTAGTTTTCTAATTCTATTCTATTTGTATACTATTTGTATGAGTAAGGCATCATTGTCTAAGATTCTGAATAAGTTTAATAAACTCTTTAATTACAATACTGATTAGCTGATTCCTATATATTTAGTAGATGTATACAAGTTGTTTAGTATCTGGTTTGATATGTTTAATAGATGTATACAAGTTGTTTACTAGATGTATACAAGTTGTTTACTAGCTGTTTAGTATCTGGCTACTATATATTTAGTAGATGTATACAAGTTGTTTAGTATCTGGTTACTATATATTTAGTAGATGTATACAAGTTGTTTAGTATCTGGTTTCTATATGTTTAATAGATGTATACAAGTTGTTTACTAGATGTATACAAGTTGTTTACTAGCTATTTAGTATCTGGTTACTATATATTTAGTAGATGTATACAAGTTGTTTAGTTCTGGTTACAATATATTTAGTAGATGTATGCAAGTTGTTTAGTATCTATGTTTAGTAGATGTATATAAGTTGTTTACTAGATGTATACTAGTTGTTTACTAGCTGTTTAGTATCTGGTTTCTATATGATTAGTATATGTATACAAGGTGTTTAATAGATGTATACAAGTTGCTTACTAGCTGTTTAGTAACTGGTTTATATATCTTTAATATCTGTTTACTTGATGTTTACTATTTATTAGCTGGTTACTAGTTGTTATTAACGTCTACGAGCTTTTATAGTCTTTTGTTAAGAATGATCAAAAATTCTTGATCACTAGACGACTTTCGATGTGAAGTAAAAACTTACAATCTGATTTTCAGTGTGTTTGCTATGTACGTAAGAAAGAATGCAAAGCCAAAATAGCTCAAGATTGATATATAAATCTTAGAGGAACATGTCCGATTATGTTGGGGGAAGATGTATCCTGTGATTGTAAAACTAATTAAGATATAAATTGTTCACAAGTTGTCTAAAAGCTGTGTAGAAGCTGCTTTGATAAACAATTTTGATTCATAATTACAGATATTAAGAATATATAATAATATCATCCACTTTAACTAGTATATTGTTAAAATAAAACATTTCCATTTTTCATATTCTTTCATCTTATGTAGGTATAATAAATGTAATCTTAACTACGATAGCTAGCCTTACATCCCATAACTATAGTTATTAGCTACAATAAAATGTCTAGAAAGAACAAAATATATGAATGTCCAAAAACCATTTAAAACTAACTATAATTGGGAAAGTAATTGAAATCGCTCCGGCGTAATACAGTAAAAAACAAAAAACACTGTGATTATCCCATTTTCTATCACCATAACAAATATGTATACCCACACCTAAATGACCAATTATATCCTTTGTCCAAAAATGTCTGTGACTTTCACTTATAAATTTGTCACCGATAATTCAAATCCCATTAAGCAAACCACCCATTGCTAACCGTACCATAACCCCAGAGTCAAGTTGGTTACCTACAATAAACATAGGTGGTGGTGTAAAGGATTGCTAAAATGCCTCGACGCAGGCGCAAATGTCATAAAAAATGATCATAAAAATATAATTAGGAAAGTATTTTTTATTTGCGAACCATTTATAACTGTTACCAACAACACAAATAGTTATGTTACAAAGGATTTGCTTCAATGCCTCGACGCAGGCGCAAAGGTCAAGGTATTGGAAAAAAATTCATGGAATATTATCCCTTCATAAAAGAGGTCATATAATATATAATTAGGAATGTATTTTTTATTTGCGAACAATTTATAAATGTTACCAACAACACAAATAGTTGTTACAAAGTATTGCTAAAATACCTTGATGCAGGCGCAAAGGTCAAGGTATTGGAAAAAAATTCATGGAATATTATCCCTTCATAAAAGAGGTCATAAAATATATAATTAGGAAAGTATTTTTTATTTGCGAACAATTTATAAATGTTACCAACAACACAAATAGTTGTTACAAAGGATTGCTAAAATACCTTGATGCAGGCGCAAAGGTCAAGGTAATGGAAAAATTCATGGAATATTATCCCTTGACCAAAAACGAAAGTTTCTTCTATTTGGATAATAAAAAAATATATATTAATTCAATACTTTGATTTTTCCATCAAAATGCTTGATAAATCTAGTTGTTTGATATTCTCTAACTAATTGAGTAATATGTTTTCATGTGCCTATTTAATTTACCAAAAACAGTATTAGTCTTCTCTCATAAAATCCCTCTAATTCCCCACCGGTGAAATATATGTTCCTCATATTTAATAATGATGGTTTGTCATAGATGGGTACTTGTAATTCATATTTAAGATACTTACATCCTTCTCTAACTAATATCTTTTTATCCATCATGTAAACAGGTTTAGAATTGTATTGCGTGCTTCAACCCCTAGCCACACCCACCACTGTAACAGATTTCACTTTTCCAATGGCTGCCACAGCTACCTAAACTGTACATTTCTTTTGATTTTCTCTTTTCCTTTCTAAGCAATGTACACAATTTTTAAACTGGTTCTGACCTCCCTCTTTTATGGCATCCTCTACTTTATTTTCGTTATATTTCTGATCTTTTCCTAACAGTAGGTTGTTAAACTTTTATTAGTTTATGGGATTATTGAGCACCCGAAATCCCTGATATTAAGTTATAACATGTAACTAGCAGAATATAGTAAAAGACACCAGACTCTAAAAAGACTAGATTTACCTACAATTCAATTTACCATCTACAATCCCTGGAGAAGAGCTTAGTATTTGCAGTTTAATTTTCAAATTTATTGATTTCACAGATTCCCGCTGGTAAATACCAATTTTTAACAAATGGCTGCCAACTCCATACCATTCAGACACTGGTTTACAACCTCATAGAACTGACTCTCAAGGTATCTGTAATGCACAATATATTTCTGTCTCTTTTCTTCTAATCAATATTAAAAAATTTTATAAACTGGTTTTTGGAGTTCATTTTATTCTTAGAATTAAATTATTAAAAATTATTAAGCCAACAGAGATAATAATGTTTTTGTGATAGTATCCCATAAATAATACATAATTCTTATTTGTATATTTTCAAAATTATTTATTTTAGAAAATTATTCATTAATCACATTCAAATAAAGTTTCCCAATTATTAATATTAAATGATATTGCATAATAAAATAAAAATTCTGTTCCACTCCTCCTACTTAATGATGACCATTATAAAATTATAATTATCAACAACTATTATATTAAATACAATTAAATGGACGCATACTCATATAACAACAGTTCCCAATATCGATATATGATGGCCTACAATCTTACTTTGCCTTTGATTTGATTTCTTATGTATTCTTCTTCTCACTTTGACACAGTGTGGAATGGATTTACCTAAGCCAATCGCATGGGATGATGGTTTGATTCTTGGGAAGAACTGAAAAAAACATGATTTCCCCACACAAACCTAGTTGAAAAATTGTCTAAGATTCTCTCCTTTCCACAAATGGGTCATAAACATGTCATAAAAGGGATTCAAGCAAGAGCTACCCGAACATACGCACCTGTCAATTACCTGACCGGAATAAAAAAAAAAACTCTTTGACTCTCACTCTCTCTCCCGCTCTGTATTAAAACTGTAACTTAAACTCTCTCTGAACCTGTCAAATTTCTGGTAGACTTTTGGTGTGCTATTCTCTTGTCTCTCTCTCTCTCTCTCTCTTGCTTGCTTTACATAGTAACTGTTCCTGCGTAAAGTTGTCAGTGTCCCACAAGCAACGCTCAATCGATAGAAGATTTTTTCTCTCGTGCTCTCTTACATTTAAATTATTACGCGATCTCGCGCTCTTATTTTTTTCGTGTTTTGTGCCTTTGTGGTTTTGGAATTTGATCCCAGTGCCAAATTTACTCGAGGTATTTTTCATATATTATTTTATTTTATTTAATTTCCTTAAAATGGCTCTTGTCTGCTCTAAGAAAAATTGTACTCTTTCGTCTTCAACTAAAGACCCTTTTATTTTCTGCTGGCTCTGCGAGTCGATAATGCACGTTGTTCACGCCAAAAGGGCGTTTAATTTCAGGAGGCAGTGTCGAGCGGCAGTTTTATCCAGATGTCTACATCTCGCGCGCTCGCACTGCCGTCCGCTCTCCCTCTCCATCTCTCCCCTAAGTCTCCGCTCTGCTCTGGAGCGCTTAAGCTAAGTTAGGCTTAGGCAGTTCATGTTTCAAAGTGTACTAATAAACACCTACGAACGTCGCGTAAAAACCCAAAAGTACCCGCGTATTTTTATGCGTACCACTCGATCTTGGGGCTTCAAATATTTCATCGATCAAGCCGCACCGCCCCAACATTTTGGTCCAGTTCGAGCCGGATTTCAAAATCTTTGGACTTCCCTCTCCTGGAGTTTCCTTTGATTTTGTCCCAGCAGGCTTGAAACACTCCAGATAAGTTCCGCTTACTATAATTGCCGGTCATACAGCCAGTTTTTCGAACCCTATTTCGACTAACTTTCTGTATGATATATTGTCTAAATCCAAAAGATATTAATCCGACGCAACGGCATTTAATATATGTATTTCAATTCCGTTACTTGTGCCCGACCTTATTCCAGTTTCCTTTGCCCACAGTTGCACACTTGAAACAATACCAGTAAATATTTCAGTGCTACTATTCAACGAAAATATTTGTCAAATATATTTTCAATTCCAATCGTGTGTAAAATATAACTCAGCCGCAGTAAAAAATTCCCGGTCATAAAATTTTCCCTTAAGATTTGCACTCTTTATTTTTTACTGTGTTCCAGCTGCATGTGTATATTTACAAAAACAATCTAATACAGTCCACTCCAACTACTTTTCTCGACCTACAAATACGGCTAAACTATTTCTAAAATTAAAAACAAAGTGACAATATCCACAAATTTACTCCAGCAAATCGTTTGCAATTTAGTTGTGCAGGTGACAAACAAACGCACCGACATACAAACATAAGCTAAGTCTTTCCAATTCCCGCAACGTTATTCCGCTATTCGCACCACACATATGTACATATGTACAGTGTACATACATACGTATATCGCCAGTGCACAGTGGGTCAAGAGCTCACAAAAAGTGTTCCTTTCAAACAAACAATATTAAAGTCCTTAATTCCTTACATAAGTCCGACCATCCGATATATTAAATATTTATTGCCTATCCGACAGTGTGACCGTATATATTTACAATCTTAATTGGTTCCTAAATTCCAATTTGATTCCAATCCGTTTCCTTACATCAGAATTAAAATTCTAAATTATTTAACGTCATGGCAACATCAGTAAAATCCGCTTTAACCCGATTTATGGCCACAGCTGACTGTCTGATCCACTTTGAGGCCACTGTGAACGCTCCAGGTGCTCCTACACCAACGTTATCCGCCTATAAAATCCGTCGCGATCATCTCAATTCCTTGTGGCAAACGGTAAAGGCAGCATACGACATATGCTCCGACTGCATTATAGCTGCAGGCGAGAGCGCCGCAGACACAAAATCCATACTAAAGTCCAAGTATTACCAAACGTACTCCACTTACGAAATATTTGCCGCGCAGCTGATGGAACAAATCCAAAAGGGCTCCTCCCAAATACCTCAAGCTCCAGTAACTCCGTCCCAAAATTCCACGTCTTATGGCTGTCGGCTCCCTCCTATCGACACAGAGGTTTTCTCTGGCGATTATCTTCGCTGGCCGACTTTCCGGGACCTTTTCACGGCAATATACATAGACAATCCGAGTCTAACGCCCGTTGAAAAATTATTCCATTTAAACTCAAAAACAAGTGGCGAAGCTCACTCAATAGTTTCGAGATCCCCACTCACCAATGATGGCTTTCGCTCAGCCTGGAATAACCTAACTGAGCGTTTCGAAAATAAGCGATTGCAGGTGAACAGTCACCTGAAAACACTTTTCAATGTGCAATCCATAGCACAGGAGTCGGGATCAGCCTTAAAGGAACTTCAACGCACTTTTCAAGGTTGCTTAACTTCCTTAAAATTTTCCGGTGTTAATATTGAGAATTGGGACCCTATCCTGGTTTATATGTGCTCGACAAAACTACCAAAGCTCACTCTCTCATTATGGGAGCAATCCATCCAAAATAAAGCCGAAATTCCTACGTGGCTTGAGCTTGATGCATATTTGACGGAGCGCCATCTAACTCTTGAGGCCGTCGGTAGCTTCCGATCTTCCAATTTCCACCACGTCCAGTCCAAAGACACAAATCGAGAGGCAGAATTTCCAAAAATAAATTCCTTCAACACAAGGTTAGTTCCGATAACCAAAGGCTGCGATCTGTGTTCGAAGAAGAACCACCCCGTGCGTATGTGTCCACGCTTCCTACAGATGACGGTAGAAGATCGCTTAGCCTATATCCAAAGGAAGCAGTTGTGCTCCAATTGCTTTGCAAGTAGCCATCAATTCCGGGATTGCACAAGCGCTCACAACTGTCTCACTTGCCAAGATCGGCATCACACATTGCTGCATCGAAACAGCGATCCTACTACTCCGACGATTCCATCCGACCCTCCAAGGCCAGTATCCGCCTCAGTTCCACACATCATTTCGTCCTATTCAACGCAAGTTTCCGTACAAAAAGTCCCTCCTAAGAATACTCCATCCGAATATTGGGTTCCATACCCCACCTTGGATGGCAGACGTACTCGAGGTATTAAATCCTACCAATGCCGAGTCTGCCAAAAGATCCATCCTCTACGGAAGTGCCACCACTTTCTACGGCTAAGTTCCCAGAATCGGCTTCAGGAAGTACATATCCAGAAGTACTGCTCCAATTGCTTGGCTCACAATCATTCCAAGGACTCCTGCCGCAGTGGTCATCACTGCCACAAGTGTGGAAAGGCCCACCACACTCTCCTACATACGGACGACCGATCTATACTTCCAGCATATTCCTGAGCCTACTATCCTGAGGTTCTTGCTACGGGTGTCCTCGCAAGGGGGGGGGGAGAATGTTCACGCCAAAAGGGCGTTTAATTTCAGGAGGCAGTGTCGAGCGGCAGTTTTATCCAGATGTCTACATCTCGCGCGCTCGCACTGCCGTCCGCTCTCTCTCTCCATCTCTCCCCTAAGTCTCCGCTCTGCTCTGGAGCGCTTAAGCTAAGTTAGGCTTAGGCAGTTCATGTTTCAAAGTGTACTAATAAACACCTACGCACGTCGCGTAAAAACCCAAAAGTACCCGCGTATTTTTATGCGTACCACTCGATCTTGGGGCTTCAACTATTTCATCGATCAAGCCGCACCGCCCCAACACACGTTAAATGCGCAGGATTTACTGGTAGAGTCAAAGACTTCATTGATCAAAATTCTGGACTCATGTGGTCATGTGGATCCTGCAAGGAAATGGTTGTTGAGATGAGCGGCTTTATGAAGCAGACTCAAGACAGCCTTTTGAATCTCTCTGGTGGTTTTAAACAGCTCAATGAGGGGTTCAATTCCGTTTGTGCCCAATTTAATAATAAACAAGGAAGAACGCTATAGTCGAGTACCTCGACTATTAGATACCCGTTACTCAAAAGGAAATGGAGATATGCAAGCAGCAAAGCGAGATTAAAATGCGCCACCTACCGGGGGTAGACAGATTTAAGCGTTATGGGCGTTAGAGTGGGCGTGGCAAATTTATTTTTGGATCAATCGATAGGTATTGACGACACCAATACATTTCAGTTTTTTATCTAGCATGCAAATTGCGGGCGTCACAGGTTTTCGCGGTTTGTGGGCGTTTAAGTGGGCGTGGCAACTTTTTTTTTAGGTCAATCGATAGGTATTGATGAGAGCAATACATTTCAGTTAAAATTTTCTATCTAGCATTAAAACTGTAGGAGTTACAGTTTGGGCGGTTTGTGGACGTTAGAGTGGGCGTGGCAGTCTACTGAAACAAACTTGCGCTGCGTAAGAAGCTCAGGAATCTGTACGCCAAATCTCAATGGCCTAGCTCTCATAGTTTCCGAGATCTCAGCGTTCATCCGGACAGACAGACGGACAGACGGACAGACGGACATGGATAGATCGACTCGGCTAGTGATCCTGATCAAGAATATATATACTTTATGGGGTCGGAAACGCTTCCTTCTAGTATACCCTTTTACTCTACGAGTAACGGGTATAAAAATTACTAACTGAGTCGCCTAAACTTAAAAAAACCAGCTTAGCGGCAGTTAATACGGTCACGGTATCCACCCCAAATCCGAACTTGGTGGCTGCAGCAGTCTCTGTTGACACTGTGGTAAGTGAACCCACTGCGCCTATGGATACAGCTGTTTTAGGTGAAGTCACTGCTTCTCGAAGTCGGGTGGTAAAAAGACCTTCAGTGCCGGCTACGGTGCCGACCGTACCTATAGGTACAGAAGTTACCGTTTCTGGCTCTCAACTTAGTGAGGTTCAATCTGCTGCTGGGTGACGTAAGAAATTATCAGTTGTTCCACATAGAAAACAATTATTTGTTTCGAGATTCACCCCAGATACCACATCTAAGAATGTTTTGGAATTTATTCGTGAAAAATTCCCATCCGAGAATATTTCAGTTGAGCAATTTAGATTTTCATATGCTCGTAGTATATCGTCGTTTAAAATATTTGCTCCGCCTGATGTGTTTAAGGTACTACTTTCTGAAAGCTTTTGGCTTAATGATGATTTAGTAATAAAGGAATTTGTTCCCAATAAACCGAGAACAAATAGCAGACCTTCCACTGCGCCAAAAAACTAAAAAGTTTATTTTTGGTTTATCAAAATGTTAGGGGACTAAATATGAAGCTACCCAAGCTTTATGCTGACTCCTCTGCATTTACTGCTGATATTTTGGCTTTTACGGAAACTTGGCTGAAACCAGAGATATCTGACAATGAAGTTCTGTCAAACAATTTTAATGCCTATAGGACCGATCGCTCATCACGTAGGGAAGGCGGTGTGCTGATTGCCGTTAGCACTAGCCTAACATCCGAGAGAATTCACTCTGATACTCCTAATGAAATTGAATTTGTTAGTGTGAAAGTTTCCTTGCAATCATTCTCAATATTTGTTACATGTTCCTATATTCCACCTGGCTCTGATTTAATAATTTATGAGCACCACCTGGCTGCGATAAAATCTGTTCTATCCCTTCTTTCTAACAGTGACCTTTTGATTGTTTTGGGTGACTTTAATCTCCCTGATCTTGGTCTCATCCTACTGACTCACTAGTCGCTATACCTCTATCCGCCCATGATTTTGTAGATGGTCTTCTAGAATTATCGTTACAGCAAGTAAGCTTTATACGGAATTCATTAAATAGACAACTAGATATTGTTTTTGTTTCAGACCCGTCTGAAGTCACGGTATCTAGAATTGACGCTCTTGTTGTACCTGAAGACCGATATCATCCAACAATGGAATTGACAATCTGCCTCCCATGCGTTGATACCCTCTCTCCTTTAGTTTCTCAAACTAAAGTGAGATGTTTCCGAAAATGTAACTATAAAAAACTTAACGACATGATTTCTCAATATAATTGGACAGAATTGTACAATTGTATGGATATTGAAAGTGCCACTGAACACTTCTATATAGTGTTAAATACCTTTTTTAATGAATGCGTTCCTGATAGGTTTCCTTCAAAGACAAACAGGCCACCTTGCTTTACCAATGCGCTTCAAAGACTTAAAAACCTTAAGACAAACACTTATAAAAAGTATAAGAAATCGGGTAAGCCATCTGATTTTTCGAAATATGTGGTGGCTCGATCGGATTTTAATGTTCTCAAAAGTCATTGCTATTCTATGTATTTAAGTCGATGTAAATTTCAATTTTCAAATGATCCGAAGCAGTTTTATAACTTTGTCAATGCCAAGCGTAAGTCGTCAGCATTGCCTTCATCGCACAGTGGATCCGCTTGTATGGAAGAGCGGCCAAAAATACTAATAATGGTCATAACGTGCTGAAATTTATAACAATAATTTAGCAAATTTGTCTAAACATATAGCAACAAAAATCGGACTTATCGATCGGCTATATCCTATAGCTCCCATAGGAACAATCGATACCGAATTATAAAAACATATTTGTTTAATCTAATTTATTACGATTTTGGTATGGAAGATATTTTTCGTAGTTATACATATTCTTAAAAAACTAAAATAAAAATCAACAAACAAAATATAAATGAAACAAAAATTATAAAGCATCATCAAGTAATTCGTAGACAGATGTAAGCAAACTCGACCTATATTTTTTAGGAAGTTGTCTCTGTCCTGTTAAAAATGGATCTGAACGCAATAATAAATAGTTCATGACATCTGTGTTTGTTAAAGTACGAGATACTTTCCGACTGTGTTGAAGTCTACATTTTTTTAGTTCCTTGTTATTGGACTCTGCTGCTTCCTCTGAAAGCTCTCCTATCGACACTAATGCATACTCTATTACAGCTGAACCATTAATTAAGACCTTATGGACGGTAGCCGGTAAATAGTACCATGGATATGCAGCTATAAGATATTTGGCTGTATCCAGCGCGTAATTTTCAAATTTCTCCACATTAATTTTGAATCCCGATGCCATGGCTTGCAATAATGTTGCACATCTGTGAATCAAAGATGCATCGATTCCTGTTATTTCGGAGCTCAAATCTGCATTACAAAAGAATTTCCTTGCGATATTTCCGTCGTTTGAAGATCCTCTACCTCCATCTCTAGGTTTGTCCACTAGTATTCCCATTTTTTTGCGAAATTCCTCCTGAATGTGTTTCTTCCCGTTCAATACTTGCATCTTCTTTTCTTCATCGCGTACTTGCCACATTTTGACCTCTAGCTTATATGAAATATGTAAAAAATATTCAAAGAAGCGTATATAAGAATGTAGTGGAGATAAGCCAAATTCGTAAAATCTTGGGCGAACTTCTTTACTCAAACATTTTTGTATATTGCTCATTTCTGTTGGCTTTGCTCCACATATATAACACGTTGCCGAGGATGATTCGCTGATTGCGTTGCACACCTTTTCATCAACCATTGTAAGATGCAAGCTATGGGTAATAACAACTTTTTTATTAGAGACGCTTAATTCTTTTGGCTTTAATTGTTTAATTTTTGCGTCAAAATATTCTGCTTCGTCTTTCGACACTTTCGCGGTCTCTTTCTTAAATTGAAATCTTATTGGTCGACAGTAACGAGTCGATGATGGCCGGGGGTTTTTCCAAATTATTGTGTTATCTATTTGAGTAACCAGTTGGAGAGGTACATAGGATGTTAAAAATAAGCTTCTGTCGTCCAAATCACCGTTTGAAAACTTTTGCTTATACTCGCTATGCCCTGTACTTCCATCGAAGCCCCATTTTCCAATTAAAGTTAAATTCGTAACTATATTTTCAGGCATAGTTTCAATGATGTTGTTTTGAAGCTCTATTATACTAGATGCCGTATTGTCTAGTAAGCTTTGTAGTTCGACTTCCGCACGAGATTCGTCTATGTAAATACCATCAGGGTATCTTATTTTTTTGAGACTTAGTAATCTTTGGTAACTGGGAAAAAATTCAAAGGATATTTTGCTATTTATACCGATGCATCGGTACGTTTTAACTCAATGGAGGCATCGACGGATTCTGAAATTGCTGATTTATTTGCCGAGTTTTTCCAAACTACTTATAGTTCGGCTGCTTGGTCAAATTCTAACTATTGAGTCGGTACAAAAAAATTTCTTCTTTTTGCCCTTCGTAGTTTGAACTGGGATCAAAACATAAGGCTACCTTCCTATCAGAGTAGATTACTATTGCTTAACTTACCTACCCTTGCAAATCGTAGAACAATGCTTGGTACTATTTTTATGCAAAATCTTATAAGAGGTGATATTGATTCTGTAGAACTTGTAAACCGCCTAACTTTCAATGTTCCTGTTAGACTAACACATCTAATTTTTGTCTGCACGAGCCCTTTCGAGTTCTATGTAATAATTATAACAACCTTTATCATTTAATTTGCACTTCAACTTCTATCCCGGTATTAAAAACTAATATTTTAACTCATTTGCTTCATTCTTAGATGCTTCTTTTATTTTCATTTGTGCCCCGTCTCTATTTGTTTTTTGTATCTTCCTCGCGAACTCGTATTTTTTGCCCAAATTGATAAAAGGGCCCCGCGCGTAACAAGCACGTGCTTGGTGTCGTTGGGCCACTCGACCACCTCGAATGCTACTTTGAATAAATCTGTACATATCTATATCTATCAGCAATTCAAGTTGAATATTTGTAGATTTCAACATTGCCTCCCAAGATAGACCTGGTGTCGTAAAATACTGAGCTGGGTCAAGTGAATAAATTTGCATACAAATTTTTCGGAAGTTTTCAAAACTGTCGGTTAAAAGAAATACATCAGTTTTTAAATATAATTCCTAATAATCTTTAAGAGTGGAACAAGAGAAAAGCGACCAAACTTTAAGAGCTTGATCATAATCTTCCTGAGAGCATTCCCTTTCCGTTAAATTACTATAGAATGCTTCCCTTGGTGGGAGGGAAGTTTCCTCGAGTCTACTAGCGGAATCTAAATATTCATAGGGAAATATACCCTTCTTACGCATTAGTCGAAATTCTATATCATTACTGAAAAACGATTTTACAGTGTTTAATTAACCGTCAACTAAATTAGAAGCTAGGGTATCTAAACTTGATGGCATAAATCTATATGTATCGAGAAAACGAATTTCAAAACTATTTCCACTTAAACTTTTTATTTTCTTTGAGACAAAAATATAGTTTTCCTTATTTATTGGTATTACGGAAATTTCACCGGGAATCTTTTCCAACTCTTGAATAAACAAATGACAGTCGTATTTCGAAAAATTATGAAAAAATACTGGTATGAATTTGTTAACTTTATAATCCAAGTTACACTTAGAGTGGGCTGCACCTGTTTCTAAAACAAATTTATCTAGTTTAGAATCAAAAGCACACTTTATATAATACGCATATGATATTGGAATATGTTCATTAATATTAAATAACTTAGGGCTCACTTCAAGATCTTTCGGTTCCAGAATGCATTCAAAATCCGCGTAGACAACGAATGGAACTTGAAGCTGATGTTGAACCTGGTTAAATTCCAATGTATTATTCTGGGGGTGTGGCATCTTTGAGACCTTTTTACTGCAGAGCGTTTTGTGTTTCAATGCAGCTTCCTCAGTTTTGGAAAAATTTAAACACACATTGCAGAAATATTGCGCCCTCTTCTGATTTCCTCTCTGGGCAGTCCGAATACGTTTAAACTCATATGAGTATTCTTCTTTACAAAATTTTTTATACATTTTATTTCAAGGGGGAAGGTCAACCCTGTGAAATCCAATATTATTTTATCACTTATACGAATTATCTCCAGCGATATATCAATATTATATGCCGAACATCTTTGCGGCCTGTTAACAATTTTCAAGGCAGAAATCAAAGCCCATTTAAAACAATAGTGATCATTTTCGTTACAAACGTTAACTATTGCTTTTTTCGTTAAAAGGAAACGAGGTAGTGGTATGAAAGATGAACCAGCCATCGGTGTATAATGATTCACATTCATTTCCAAGCGAATCAATTTTATAAGAGACCATCCACTATCTCTCTCTTGAAATTCTTGTGTTTTTGAAATTATTTCCATGGTATGTTCATGGAAGATATTTTCTAAGTCAGAATCTTTGTTCATGATCGTCATTTTACTTTGGAAACTTTTCATATCAATTTCTTCAGATTCATCTTTAAAAAGTATATACTCTGCAAACAGTTCAAAGTTGACTTTTGCTGAAGTATAACTTTCTAACAGAATGCTGAGATGAGGTAGCAGGGACAATCCAGCTTCACTCAAGAAACTCTCAGGTAAGATCAAGTCCGATCCATCGTTTACATACATGTAATGTAGTATTCTTCCCTTGAATCCCTCAGAAATTTTTTTGACTCTTCCGTCAAGGGGTTGAGTTGCATTTCGCTTATGCAACTCCGAACTGACATGATTTGCCCACTTATTCTTTAGCAAGAAACACTTGCAGGATTGGCAAAACTGATTTTGGTTATTCATTTTAATTTATTCGTTTTGTTTAAATTCTTTTTTCACGATCACTTTTTCACTTTTACTTAAGTTGTGTTTGACGTAGCAGAGTATCCCACTTCAAGACTATTTTTGGAAGACTAACTATTTGAAGTGGGCGTGAACGATAATATTGAAGATGAGAGATGCATATTTAAGATTTTTTAAATTCGAAAACAATATAGGCAATTCTAGTAGGTTTCATCGACTATTCATTGGTTAGAAGAGATGAGAAGTATTGATTTTGAAAAATATTTTATACAAGTGTAACCAATGGGACACCATCAAATCGATAAAGGAGACACAAAATCATAGAATAAAGGAGAGTGTTGGTTAGAAGAGGTCGCACATACTTTGCTGCAGGTGGGAAAGGAAAGGTCATTTTTTAGACACACCATCATACTCAGGTAGCCAATAGGGGACAGTTTGGAAAAAATCATTTCGAGTTTGGGAAAAAACAAAGATTTTCATTTGTTGAATTTCGAGAATGCACATTTTTGGGTAAAAGAAGACGAAAAATCAAAGATTTTTCATTTGTTGAATTTCGAGAATGCATATTTTTGGGTAAAAGAAGAAGATGAAAACCTGTAGAAATTTCCTTATAAATCGTGTAAGCATATTTAAAAGGGTAAGATGAGATTGTTGACTTAGATAGACAACATGCATTCAGTTAAAATAAATAACTTTTTGAATGTATTTGACGGAATTCTGTTCAATGCACACTATGTACGGCTCCAGTTCATACAATCAAAACTCTTTGAATGTGAACGAGGTAATATAAAAACATCTATTCATGGAAATCATATGGACACCTGCGTGTGGAGCAATGATGCAGCCACTGAGGCAGTTGATACTTGTGTATGCCATCGAATTTCGGATTACAAAAAGGAAGCACTCAACATTATGAATAAATACTATAATCTAGAAAAAAGAATGAAAATGATTAAATAACATAATAAAACATGTTCGCAATACCAAAATAAACTTCTGACTTTTTATTTCGAGTTAAAATTACAGGTACGGAGAATGGAAAATATTTACTTGACTGAGATATGTCGGCTACTTGCGAGTTGTTGCGCGGTCGTGATTTCAAGCCCTATTATGGGAACGTCGTATGAGGTCGTTGGCGTGAGGCCCATGATCTTGTCAATGAGCGTGCGCCTTCTGGGTTGTGCATGTGTCCCTTTTATTGCGGTCAGGTAATTGACAGGTGCGCTTGTTCGGGTAGCTCTTGCTTGAATCCCTTTTATGACATGTTTATGACCCATTTGTGGAAAGGAGAGAATCTTAGACAATTTACCAGTTAAACGTTCTGGGCAAGTTTGTTACGCGAATATGCCACGCCCACTCTAACGCCCACAAACCGCGCAAACCTGTGGCGTCCACAATTTTTATGCTAGATACAAAATCTTAGCTGAAATGTATTGGTGTTGTCAATACCTATCGATTGATAAAAAAAATACCCGTTACTCAGCGGACACGTGCGTTTAGCCACCATCGACACCGGGGCATCTAGGAGTTTCATTAGCCAGGACATCGCCGACGTAGTCGGTCAGCCACACCAGTTCAGGGAAATTCGCACCCAGATTAATTTCGCTGACACGTCTCGAGTCGAAGTAACGAGGTTACTCCTTGCGGACGTGATGCTCGCCCGGAAGTCAATTCAGGTTCCCCTTCTATTAATGTCCACCATGCTGGAACCTTTAATCCTAGGGACGGATTTTCTCGCTTTCATCGGCACTACCCTCCGATGTGGTACGGCAAGCCTCACGCTGTCTTGACGAAGACCCGGAGAATGTGAGACGATCAGACATAATGAATCGGAGCACGACAACCAAGGCAATCAATCGGAACCACAATCTCGACCACGAGGACCACTCAGCCACGAAACTACGCCCAGGGCATCGAACACACCAACAACGGAACGTCGGCTAGGCAGGGCCAATCATGACATAGGATTACAGAATGACAGGGATGCCAATGCGCCCGAAGGGTCGCACAGAGAACATGAAAAGCAAAACGCAGAAACACGCAAGAAAATCGACGAGAGCAACAACACAGGAGGAAACATCAGAGTATCAACAGAGAACGACGAAGCCAGAATAGCTAAGAACAACGACATGGAGCATCAGGAAGATCACAACCAGGAGAAACACGCTGAGAATTCACGAGGGATACCCGACAAGGACACCGGGACCCAGGGGTATCAAATAATCAATCAGGAGTACAAGGAACGCGGCTGCGAGACTAGTCCGCAGGTCCAAGCGTTCCTTAGCGAACAACTATCACAATTTGAAGAAATGGCGGGAGTAGCAAACATAGCGGAGCACCGGATCACCATGAGGGACGACCTGCCGATTAAACAACGCTATTTCCCAAAAAACCCTGCCATGCAGCGGATCATAGACGAACAAGTGGACGCGTTGCTGGAGCAGGGATATATATATATATATCATTAACTTGTGAGATTTATTTTATTGGGGTTCTTTTGATTTCTAAATTAGTTTTACAATCATAGGAAACATTATTCCCCAACATGATCGGACATGTTCCTCTAAGATAACCATCTTTGAATACTTTGGGTGTGCGACCTTTCACACGTGCACAGCAACACCTGTGATAATGAGGCAAAAGGGTACGTGATCACACCTTTCCCCAACATGATCGGATATGTTCCTCTAAGATAACAACCTTTGGATACTAGGTTGTGCGACCTTTCTCACGTACACGATTTTCACCTGACTATTAATTGCGCATAATGACGGGAAGGATACATGATCAATATTGTCACATGGGGATGTGGGGGCGATGGGGGCAATTAATTTTACTCTTTATAGACATGATCGTGACTTCAAAGCCCATTAAAATCAGTTAATTTATTAGATTATGCTAATTGTCCCAGAACCCGCATACGTTAATGAGGGGGGAGGGGGGGCCGGGGGCCATTAATATGCTAATTGTCCCAGAACCCGTCTTTCCCTACTACTCAAGCGGCTATTAAGTCGATCTACTCGACAAACACCAACTCCCGTAAAATAGCAGACTGTCGCAGATCACTCCACGAGATGGCAAATCAGTTTACTATCAGCCTAATATGGGTTCCGGGCCACCGGGACATAGTAGGCAACTGCATAGTGGACGAATTAGCCAGGCAGGGCACCACCAAGCCTCTCCTACCAGGAGAGGAAAATGTCGGTATGCCCGTGACTACTTGCAAGCTAAACATAAAAAACCACTTCAACACACTAGCCAACACCCATTCATGATATTACAATGTGTATTTACTAGATATAAATTTTAGTTTAAGGAAATAGTTTTCGATAGTTCTATGCTTGCTGTATTATTTTTGCTCTAAAAACTTCTTAAAGGGATTTTCTCTAAATTTATCAATTCATGTTTTTAGGCAATTAGAGACTTTAAGAGTTAACAATAAGCGATCGTAATTATACCCGTTACTTACTACCCGTTAAGGGTATACTAGATTCGTCGGAAAGTATGTAACAGGCAAAAGGTAAAGGGAAAGTATATATATTCTTGATCAGGATCACTAGCCGAGTCGATCTAGCCATGTTTGTCTGTACGTCTGTCCGTATGAATGCTGAGATCTCGGAAACTATACAGCTACAATACTAGGATTAGGCATGCAGATTCCTGAGATTCCTGCGCAGCGCAAGTTTGTTTCAGCAGAGTGCCCGCCTTCTCTAACGCCCACAAGCCGCCCAAAACTGTGGCTCCTACAGTGCTAGAATACAAATTTGAACTGAAATTTATTGTTCTCATCAATACCTATCGGTTGACCAAAATGGCTAGGCCCACAAACCGCCCAAACCTGTGGCGCCCACAATTTCCACACTAGATAAAAAATTTTTAACGCTTAAATATGTCTACCGCCGGTAGGTGGCGCATTTCAGTCTCGCTTTACTGCTTGCATATCTCCATTTCCCTTTTGTCCCTTAAGCTGAGTATCGGCTATCTGATAGTCGAGGTACTCCACTATAGCGTTCCTCTTTGTTATACCCGTTACTCGTGGAGTAAAAGGGTACACTAGATTCATCGGAAAGTATGTATGTACAAGGTAGAAGGAAGCGTTTCTGACCCCGTAAAGTATATATATTTTTGATCAGGATCACTAGCTCAGTCGATCTAGCCATGTCCGTCTGAGTATCGGGTATCTGATAGTCGAGGTACTCGACTATAGAACTCTTCTTTGTTATACCCGTTACTCGTAGAGTAAAAGGGTATACTAGATTGGTCAAAAGGTATGTCAAATGTAGAATGAAGCGTTTCGGACCCCACAAAGTATATATATTCTTGATCAGGATCAATAGCCGAGTCGATGTAGCCATGTCCGTCCGTCCGTCTGTCCGTCCGTCCGGATGAACGATAAGATCTCGGAAGCTATAAGAGCTATGCTGTTGAGATTTGGCATGCAGATTCCTGAGTTTCTTACGCAGCGCAAGTTTGTTTCACTAGCGTGCCACGCCTACTTTAACGCTTACCAACCTCCCTAAACTGTGGCTCCTACAGTTTTGATGCTAGTTTAAAATGTTAACTGAAATGAATTGTTCTTATCAATACCTATCGATTGACCCAAAAAAAAGTTGCCACGCCCAATTTAACGCCCACAAACCGCCCACAAACTTCAAAAAATCATAGGTATGAACGCGGATATCTCGGAAAATATGAAAAGTAGAGAGTTGAGATTTCAGATATAGATTTCGTAGGCCTGAGCGCAGCGCAAATTTGTTACGCGAATATGCCTCACCCACTCCAACGCCCACAAACCGCCCAAATCTGTTGCGCCCTCAATTTTTGTGCTACATAAAAAATGTTAACTGAAATGTATTAGTCTCGTGAATACCTATCGACTGATCCAAAAAAATGTTTGCCACGCCCACTCTAACGCCAAGAAACCGCCCAAACCTGTGGCGCACACAATTTTTATGCTAGATACAACATTTTAACTGAAATATGTCTCGTCAATACCTATCGATTGATCCAAAATAAAGTTTTGTCCCTTTAGCTGAGTATCGGGTATCTGATAGTCGAGGTACTCGACTATAGTGTTCTTCTGTGTTATACTTGTTACTCGTAGGCCCCACAAAGTATATATATTCTTAATCAGGATCACTAGCCTTGACCGCCTGTACGTCCGTCAGGATGAACGCTAAGATTTCGGAAACTATAAGAGCTAGGCTATTGAGATTTGGCATGCAGATTCCTGAACTTCTTACGCAGCGCAAGTTTGTTTCGTACCACGCCCACTTTAACGCCCACAAACCGCCCAAAACTGTGGCTTTTACAGTTTTACCGCTAGTGTAAAAATTGTAACTGAAATTAATTGTTTATCAATACTTATCGATTGACCTAAAAAAGAAAGTTGCCACGCCCACTTTAGCGTCCACAAACCGCCCACAAACTCAAGATAGATATGAACGCGGATATCTCGGAGAATATCAAAGGCTTGAGCGCAGCGAAAGTTTGTTTCTCGAATATGCCACGCCGATTGTAACGCCTGTAGCGTTCAACTCGAATCCTATCGGTTCTCAAGCCGCCACTCGGTATGCTGATCGTAGAGGTCGTGCACTTCTAGCGATGCTCTGCGCTATGCTCGTCGGACTGGCGTGGGTTCTTTCTACTTTCGCTATACCACGACATAAAACAAGAAAATAAGTGCACTACCTGAAACTATTAAGATGTAAGATGCTTAGTTACGCCAAGAGGAACATATCTCCAACAGATCAAGGGTTAGGGAGACTTGGGCGTTGTTTGATCCCCCTATTCTTTACCCGCCCTTCCATGGTAATCTTGACATCTATTAGATTACCTCTTATCTGACATCAGATTATGTTCTAATATCCTCAAACATTATGTAGCTCCGGTGACGATCCATTCAAAAAAAAAAAGAACTTACACGATCATTTCGTGGCGTTATACAAAGATTTCATAGTTTTCATTTATTTCATAAGTTTACGCGCGGTACGCTCTAATATACCCTTCAAAGGTTGTTTTAGATAATTTAAGTACAGGCTGGTGCCGTCTACTTATTGGCTATACTCCAAGATTTATATCCCTAATAATATAAACACATATTTATGGCAAATCATTGCAAATTCAAAGCGGCACGTAATTCCAATTAACTAGGTAAATCCTTATTTATATATTTACGAGGGAGGTTTTAGCTATCGCGGGATTCGCATCGAAAATAATTAAGGCTCAAACATATTCATACAATATTCATTAGGGGTTTACTCACAATCGGTACTTTACACTAAAATCCATCGAAGCGTTCGTTGGCCCCAATGAAGCTTTCGTTGATTCCTTGAGTGTAGATTAGAACATGATGTATATGTAAATGTGTGATGTTTACAACTTTAACCTCGATGCACTTCCCGTTAACATAAGAAGCTTTTTACCTAATGGACGTATTTAAAACTGTCGTTAGAAATTTCGTACAAGTACATTTATGCAAAAACTACTCAAATACAGCGAATAGAAAAGGAAATCTTAAAACAACGCAAAGTTACCGCCGCTGAGCATACAGCAGCCGAATCGCATCTGGCAACGCCGTGCGCCCGATGTCTCCTGTTATTTAGGCCTCATGCCCTAGGGGCTTGCACAGAAGTTGGCCTACGTGGCTGACTTCGCTTCCAGGAATCTAAGTAGGGAGCGCTGAGACGGAAAATAACGGCGGTTTGGCGTGATATTTTCCGTCGTGTTCGCCAGATGTTCAGTCGCCGCGGCGCAGATCGTGCGAGCGAGATGGCAGACGTACAGTAAAGAGTGGCGGTCCAGTAAATTCGGGAATTATGCCGCTATTTACGTTTTATACATGCGAGCGAGGAACAACTTACAGCCAAAACTTTAACCCTTATGCGTGCGTGCAAGTTATCCAGCTCATGATCCCAGCCTCTTTACCCAATTTATAAACAAACTCTTCATATACAATTCTTAGCTGAGAACGCTTTCCAGCTCGAGCGCCCAGCCGCCTTACCCAAGTCGTAAACAATTTCCTATAAACAATTCTTAGCTGGGATCCCCTTACTCAGCGTTCCCACAGAATCTCAATTAGCTCCCCCACTTCAATCGAAGTTCATTATTAAGATTCAATTGCGCCGCAGTCCTCCTAACATAAACTAAGCTGGGTCCAGCTAATGTAAATACAAGCATCCGGTCAACACCCGGCGAGCCCCAAAACTGCAGCGTAATCCGTTTGGCATTTGAACAGAGAATTAGATCATCCGATTTCCCGACTCTCTTGAGTCCAACCCTTGTCCAACTCTTAACGAGTTCCCCAATTCTCTTAAACCGAGGTTTGATTATCAGATAAGCGGCCCTTGGCCAGGCAGTCCGTTTTTGCATCCGAGAAGATCGGTTGTATAAGAAGTTAATTGTGAACAGCCAAGAATAAAAGTCGATACTAAGGAAATGTTGTGAAGTTTAAACTTAGTGAATAAAAAATAAAAATAAATTTTTTTAAATAATTCACAACGTAGCAAAGAAACGTGGTTTCTAATTTGAAGAACATTGATTTTTCAATTGAAATTTTCATATTTGCGTTCAGCAATATATTAATTATGACGATAGTCCTTGTAACGTTGTTCTATTGTTTTAGAAAATGTAATAATGTCTTCAGATTTTTTTAATCTTGGACGAATATTTTTGTATATAGGAATTTATTCGTGAAATTTTCTTTAAGTGGATTTTGAATTTTGTATAAGTCTTCTAAAGTACAGTGAATACCTATTGTTATGTTAGGAGGAATATGTTCCCTTAAGATTGGGACCAAATTTTCAGGGGTATCAAATTCTATTATATGTGTGGTATTTCCGAATATATTGACCATCTCATGTAATGTATACCTCCCCGTTGCTATTAGCAATTGTTGCTTAAACTGGTTTAAGGGTTTGCGGGTTTCTTGTACAACATTCTCAAAACTACTCTCTGCAGAATGCTGAGTGTTTTTATCTGATACCTATCGATTGGTCCAAAAAAAAATTTGCCACGCCCACTCTAACGCCAATAACGCTTAAATCTGTATACCGCCGGTAGATGGCGCATTTTAATCTCGCTTTGCTACTTGCATATCTCTATTTAGCTGAGTAACGGGTATCTGATAGTCGAGGTACTCGACTATATATGAACGTGGATATCTCGGAAACTATCTGTTCGCACCCAAAGGTACTCAACATGACCACACCCAAAAAATCAAGCAGTAGCCAAGTTGGGAACAGAACCAGGCGCTCAGTAGCACCCACTGCATATGAGAATTGCTGATCAGCATATTATATGTCTCACTAACTCACCGTCTCACCGTCTCACCGACTCAACGGCACACTGACCGGCCAATGCAGTCAGCACATGTTGCAGTGTCAGCCAACTACGCAAAGCCAACTAGGCAAACTGCTATCATAATCATAATTCCCTGACCAACTTTAGAATATAGCTTACTTCACTAAGCATTACACTAAACTTCCGTGTTCCAAGTAGTATATAAACATGTTCCAAATGAAGAATAAAACAGTTACCAACACACCTCTTAACTCCGCGGTTCTACTTCCTACAACTGGGAAGAGGGCTCGTAGTACACTATCTCAACTAGCAGCTAACCACGTTAGCTCACCCTCAGCGCAGCTCCAGCATCGCCTGTGGTCCGGCATCGCAGTAACCATCGTTACCATTGCCGCGACGCGATCGTCCTGCCATCAAAACGTCCCCGTGCCAGCGACAAGTGCTCATTACCCTCTTGTCCCGCGGTGTGACCTGGAAGTGTCTACTTCGGTTAGGCATAATCATCATAACGTGATCCTTTAACAACAAAAAATCACACTCAAGCAACCCCCTTCCCACTAAGGGAATCACAGCTTTATCCAGCTTCACAGGATACGCTTCTTCTTCCAGCGTCACAGGAACTTCAGCTTAATCCAGCTTCACAGGATACGCTTCTTCTTCCAGCGTCACAGGAACTTCAGCTTCATCCAGCTTCACAGGATTCGCTTCTTCTTCCAGCGTCACAGGAACTTCAGCTTCATCCAGCTTCACAGGATACGCTTCTTCTTCCAGCGTCACAGGAACTTCAGCTTAATCCAGCTTCACAGGATTCGCTCCTTCTTCCAGCGTCACAGGAACTTCAGCTTCATCCAGCTTCACAGGATTCGCTTCTTCTTCCAGCGTCACAGGAACTTCAGCTTAATCCAGCTTCACAGGATTCGCTTCTTCTTCCAGCGTCACAGGAACTTCAGCTTCATCCAGCTTGACAGGATACTCAGCTTCATCCAGCTTCACAGGATACTCAGATTCATCCAGCTCCACAAGATTCTTTGTTTCCAAGACACACAATATGTCTACTTCATTCATTGAGGAAACAAGTCACACAAGAATCGATTTACACAATCGATTACTAGACACACAAAACGTGCTGCAAGGGAAAATCCAACAGCTCATTAAGAATTATGGCAATTATGGCTATTATTCCGGTAAGCTAAATCAGGTAAACGACCTCTGGCGGCAGTTTTGCGACCTAGATGAAGAAGTCCAGCAAGCGGCACTACCCACCGAAAGTGAGTACTCTTCACGACTAGAAGCACTTAAAGAGTTGGTCGAAAAATATTAGAATATCTTTCTGGACAACATGCCGACTGGAAGCGGGCTTCCGAAGGCCCCCAGACGGACTTCGGTCAACATCAAGCTCACAACAAGAGATCAAGTCAAAGGAGATTCCGCAATTGACACGGTGATCCGACAGTTGCAGAGAAGATGCAACGAATTGGAGTCATCATTAACATTAGCCTCGAACGCCCCAATTGTCACCCCAGCCTTACAAAGGCACCTGGATCTCCATTGGGCGTTACTGAGGCAAGCCTACGACGAATTGGATAGCACACCTGGGGCCGCAGCTCTGGCAGAAGCAGAGCTAGCCCAATTCCACACATTATACGAGGAATACGAAATGAACCTGCTACGAGAAAACGACGCGCCAATGAGCATAAACTTGGCACTTCCGCCAATAAGCATTCCGGAGTTCAACGGCGAGTATCTAGACTGGCCACGGTTCCATGATCTCTTTGTGGAATTGGTACATAACAAACCATATTCGGCCAGTCAAAAGCTACATATTCTACAGAGTTCGCTTCGTGGTGAAGCGAGGAACGTCTTGACAGACACAGCCTTCTCACAGGGTGGCTATGACGAAACGTGGTTGCGGTTAAAGGCCAGGTACCAGAACGGCAAAATACTAGTATTCGCCGCCATAGCAAAAATTATTGATCATAGGCTTATAGACGGCTCATCGTGCCAACTAAGGGCCTTACATGACACTATAAAAAACTCAATGAGTACTCTTAAAAACCTCGATATCAGCACAAAATCCTGGGATCCAATCCTGTGTTTTCTTATCAGAAGAAAACTAGACCAGCAGTCTCTAGCTGCTCTAGAAAATTCAGCGGATGCACCAACGGAAATTCCAACGTTATGGAGTGTACTGACGTTTATTGAGCGGCGCGCTGAACGTTTTGAACTAGGACCTAATAAACCTTTGGCACAAAGCACAAGGCTTGGTTATGTAATCACAGGTTATCTCAATAAAGAAACCTCATCTGATACGGAAATCAACCCCAATCTAATAGAAAACAGAGATGATTTTGCAGGACCGAACGTTGCTTATGAACCAACGAAAGATAAAAATCCGATGAATATAGAACCGACTTCTCATCAATTCAAAACCTACAAGAAGGCTGACTTTGGTTCACCATTTCTAAACTTTACCAAGAAAGATCTTAGTTTTGTTGCAGAACGTCCACATACCATAGACGTGCCAAATGATCAAGTTCTACGAGGGCACAATTTCAGTCCCCAAGGTAATGTCAATTTAATCGCAAAGGGGAGTGTTAAGCAGCATAAAGAAGATGTGAAGGACCTGAATCACAACCATGAACCTCAGTTGAAGGAACGATCCACCTTGGTCAATGATTTGTTAGGGGCTTCCTATACAATTCGGTCAAGGGCTGACAGACATCACGACTTAATTGAGGGTACCCCTCAATGGGGGGGAGAATGTTCGTACCCAAAGGCACTCAACATGACCACACCCAACAAATCAAGCAGTAGCCAAGTTGGGAACAGTACCAGGCGCTCAGTAGCACCCACTGCTTATGAGAATTGCTGATCACCGTCTCACCGACTCAACGGCACACTGACCGGCCAATGCAGTCAGCACATGTTGCAGTGTCAGCCAACTACGCAAAGCCAACTACGCAAATTGCTACCATAATCATAATTCCCTGACCAACTTTAGAATATAGCTTATTTCACTAATCATTACACTAAACTTCCGTGTTCCAAGTAGTATATAAACATTTTCCAAATGAAGAATAAAACAGTTACCAACACACCTCTTAACTCCGCGGTTCTACTTCCTACAACTGGGAAGAGGGCTCGTGGTACACTATCTCAACTAGCAGCTAACCACGTTAGCTCACCCTCAGCGCAGCTCCAGCATCGCCTGTGGTCCGGCATCGCAGTAACCATCGTTACCATTGCCGCGACGCGATCGTCCTGCCATCAAAACGACCCCGTGCCAGCGACAAGTGCTTATTACCCCCTTGTCCCGCGGTGTGACCCGGAAGTGTCTACTTCGGTTAGGCACAATCACTATCAAAGATTGAGAATTGGGATTTCAGATTTAGATTCCGTAGCCTTATACGCAGCGCAAGTTTGTTACGCGAATATGCCACGCCCACTCTAACGCGTACAAACAGCGAAAGCCTGTGACGCCCACAATTTTTGTGCTAGATAAAAAATTTTAACTGAAATGTATTGGTCTCGTCAATACCTATCGATTGGTCTAACGCCCACAAACCGCGAAAACCTGTGACGCCCACAATTTTTATGCTAGATAAAAAATTTTAACTGAAACTGTGGCTCCTACAGTTTTGATGCTAGAATACAAATTTAAACTGAAATGTAATGTTCTCATCAATACCTATCGATTAACCCAAAAAAAAGTTTGCCACGTACACCCTAACGCCCAAAAACCGCCCACAAACTTCAAAAAATCGTAGATATGAACGTGGATATCTCGGAAACTATCAAGGATAGAGAATTGGGATTTCAGATTTAGATTCCGTAGCCTTATACGCAGCGCAAGTTTGTTACGCGAATATGCCAAGTCCACTCTAACGCCCACAAACCGCGAAAACCTGTGACGCGCACAATTTTTATGCTAGATACAAAATTTTAACTGAAATGTATTGGTCTCGTCAATACCTATCGATTGGTCCAACAAAAATTTGCCACGCCCACTCTAACGCAAATAACGCTTAAATCTGTATACCGCCGGTAGGTGGCGCATTTTAATCTCGCTTTGCTAATAGCATATCTCTATTTAGCTGAGTAACGGGTATCTGATAGTCGAGGTACTCGACTATAACGTTCTTCCTTGTTATTATACCCGTTACTCGTAGAGTAAAAGGGTATACTAGATTCGTCGGAAAGTATGTAACAGGCAGAAGGAAGCGTTTCCGACCACGTAAAGTATATATATTCTTGATCAGGATCACTAGCCGAGTCGATCTAGCCATGTTCGTCTGTCCGTCTGTCCGGATGAACGCTGAGATCTCGGAAACTATGGAAGCTAGGCTATTGAGATTTGGCGTGCAGATTCCTGAGCTTCCTACGCAGCGCAAGTTTGTTTCAGTAGAGTGCCACGCCCACTCTAACGCCCACAAACCGCCAAAAACTGTGGCTCATACAGTTTTGATGTTAGAATAAAAATTTTAACTGAAATGTAAGGTTTTCATCAATACCTATCGATTGACCCAAAAAAAAGTTTGCCACGCCCACCCTAACGCCCATAAACCGCCCACAAACTTCAAAAAATCGTAAATATTAACGTGGATATCTCGGAAACTATCAAAGATAGAGTATTGGGATTACAGATTTAGATTCCTTAGCCTTATACGCAGCGCAAGTTTGTCACGCGAATATGCCACGCCCACTCTAACGCCCACAAACCGCGAAAACCTGTGACGACCACAATTTGTATGCTAGATAAAAATTTTTAACTGAAATGTATTAATCTCGTCAATACCTATCGATTGGTCCAAAAAAAAATTTGCCACGCCCACTCTAACGCCCATAACGATTAAATCTGTATACCGCCGGTAGGTGGCGCATTTTAATCTCGCTTTGCTACTTGCATATCTCCATTTAGCTGAGTAACGGGTATCTGATAGTCGAGGTACTCGACTATAGAGTTCTTCATTGTTATTATACCCGTTACTCGTAGAGTAAAAGGGTTTACTAGACTCGTCGGAAAGTGTGTAACCGGCAGAAGGAAGCGTTTCCAACCCCATAAAGTATATATATTCTTGATCAGGATCACTAGCCGAGCCCACCCTAACGCCCATAAACCGCCCACAAACTTCAAAAAATCGTAAATATGAACGTGGATGTCTCGGAAACTATGAAAGATAGAGAATTGGGATTTCAGATTCTGATTCCGTAGCCTTATACGCAGCGCAAATTTGTTACGCGAATATGCCACGCCCACTCTAACGCCCACAAACCGCGAAAACCTGTGACGCCCACAATTTTTATGCTAGATAAAAAATTTTAACTGAAATGTGTTGGTCTCGTCAATACCTGTCGATTGGTCCAAACGCGTTCTTCCTTGTTATTATACCCGTTACTCGTAGAGTAAAAGGGTATACTAGATTCGTCGGAAAGTATTTAACAGGCAGAAGGAAGCGTTTCCGACCCCGTAAAGTATATATATTCTTGATCAGGATCACTAGCCGAGCCCACCCTAACGCCCATAAACCGCCCACAAACTTCAAAAAATCGTAAATATGAACGTGGATATCTCGGAAACTATCAGATTGAGAATTGTGATTTCAGATTTAGATTCCGTAGCCTTATACGCAGCGCAAGTTTGTTACGCGAATACGCCACGCCCACTCTAACGCCCACAAGCCGCGAAAACCTGTGACGCCCCCAATTTTTATGCTAGATAAAAAATTTTAACTGAAATGTATTGTTTTCGTCAATACCTATCGATTGGTCCAAAAAAAATTTTCCACGCCCACTCTAACGCCCATAACGCTTAAATCTGTATACCGCCGGTAAGTGGCGCATTTTAATCTCGCTTTGCTACTTGCATATCTCTATTTATAGTCTCTATTATAGTCTTATCTGATAGTCGAGGTACTCGACTATAGCGTTCTTCCTTGTTCACCTTTCTGTTCTTAAAGATTTCATTTGTATAGTTTGGTGTATAGCCTTTCTCAAAGACATGTTTATATTTACTAATACGCACGTGGTCCCCCTTACGGAATTTATAGTCTTATCTGATAGTCGAGGTACTCGACTATAGCGTTCTTCCTTGTTCACCTTTCTGTTCTTAAAGATTTCATTTGTATAGTTTGGTGTATAGCCTTTCTCAAAGACATGTTTATATTTACTAATACGCACGTGGTCCCCCTTACGGAATTTACTTGCAACAAATATTTTCAGGATTATACGATGTTTGTAATATTTGTTTTTCATTGGAAGAATATACATTACTTGGACTCGTTTTTATTGTTCTATGCACTCTATTATTATATTTATTAATTAATTGTTTATAAATATCTATCCACTTACATTTTCCATTGAAACTAAACTCACGTTACATTAATTCTTTAAAAATTTTATTGAAACTTTTAGAGTACTGAAGGTTGAATAATGATTTATCCTAAGTTTTCATTAATACTTTAATTTTCGAATTAAAGAATTCAGTGGCATCATCAGTTTCCAGGTTTCTTGGTGTTCCATGACCCGATTTAAATATTCTCTCCATGGCTTGGGAAACATCATTTGCATTTTTTGATTTTAATGCCCCCCTTAAGCATACTTCGAAAATGTGTCTATAACAGTCAACAAGTATCGGTACCCATCATTAGATTTTGAAAAAGCTCCCATTTCAACCAAATCTGCTTGCCACAGATCGTTTATACCCCTTGTAATTACTCGTCTTTGTTGAAAGTTTTTTTCGAGAAGGTCCGTGCAACTCATTTACAATTTCTCGCTTAATCTTGTTCTTCTAATACCTATCGATTGACCCAAAAAAAAGTTTGCCACGCCCACTGTAACACCCATAAACCGCCCACAAACTTCAAAAAATCGTAAATATGAACGTGGATATCTCGGAAACTATCAAAGACAGAGAATTGGAATTTCAGATTTAGATTCCGTAGCCTTATACGCAGCGCAAGTTTATTACGCGAATATGCCACGCCCACTCTAACGCCCACAAACCGCGAAAACCTGTGACGCCCACAATTTTTATGCTAGATAAAAAATGTTAACTGAAATGTATTGTTTTCGTCAATACCTATCGATTGGTCCAAAAAATTTGCCACGCCCACTCTAACGCCCATAACGCTTAAATCTGTATACCGCCGGTAGGTGGCGCATTTTAATCTCGCTTTGCTACTTGCATATCTCTATTTAGCTGAGTAACGGGTATCTGATAGTCGAGGTACTCGACTATAGCGTTCTTCATTGTTATTATACCCGTTACTCGTAGAGTAAAAGGGTTTACTAGACTCGTCGGAAAGTGTGTAACCGGCAGAAGGAAGCGTTTCCAACCCCATAAAGTATATATATTCTTGATCAGGATCACTAGCCGAGCCCACCCTAACGCCCATAAACCGCCCACAAACTTCAAAAAATCGTAAATATGAACGTGGATGTCTCGGAAACTATCAAAGATAGAGAATTGGGATTTCAGATTTAGATTCCGTAGCCTTATACGCAGCGCAAATTTGTTACGCGAATATGCCACGCCCACCCTAACGCCCACAAACCGCGAAAACCTGTGACGCCCACAATTTTTATGCTAGATAAAAAATTTTAACTGAAATGTGTTGGTCTCGTCAATACCTGTCGATTGGTCCAAACGCGTTCTTCCTTGTTATTATACCCGTTACTCGTAGAGTAAAAGGGTATACTAGATTCGTCGGAAAGTATGTAACAGGCAGAAGGAAGCGTTTCCGACCCCGTAAAGTATATATATTCTTGATCAGGATCACTAGCCGAGCCCACCCTAACGCCCATAAACCGCCCACAAACTTCAAAAAATCGTAAATATGAACGTGGATATCTCGGAAACTATCAGATTGAGAATTGTGATTTCAGATTTAGATTCCGTAGCCTTATACGCAGCGCAAGTTTGTTACGCGAATATGCCACGCCCACTCTAACGCCCACAAGCCGCGAAAACCTGTGACGCCCCCAATTTTTATGCTAGATAAAAAATTTTAACTGAAATGTATTGTTTTCGTCAATACCTATCGATTGGTACAAAAAAAATTTTCCACGCCCACTCTAACGCCCATAACGCTTAAATCTGTATACCGCCGGTAAGTGGCGCATTTTAATCTCGCTTTGCTACTTGCATATCTCTATTTATAGTCTCTATTATAGTCTTATCTGATAGTCGAGGTACTCGACTATAGCGTTCTTCCTTGTTCACCTTTCTGTTCTTAAAGATTTCATTTGTATATTTTGGTGTATAGCCTTTCTCAAAGACATGTTTATATTTACTAATACGCACGTGGTCCCCCTTACGGAATTTACTTGCAACAAATATTTTCAGGATTATACGATGTTTGTAATATTTGTTTTTCATTGGAAGAATATACATTACTTGGACTCGTTTTTATTGTTCTATGCATTATTATTATATTTATTAATTAATTGTTTATAAATATCTATCCACTTACATTTTCCATTGAAACTAAACTCACGTTACATTAATTCTTTAAAAATTTTATTGAAACTTTTAGAGTACTGAAGGTTGAATAATGATTTATCCTAAGTTTTCATTAATACTTTAATTTTCGAATTAAAGAATTCAGTGGCATCATCAGTTTCCAGGTTTCTTGGTGTTCCATGACCCGATTTAAATATTCTCTCCATGGCTTGGGAAACATCATTTGCATTTTTTGATTTTAATGCCCCCCCCTTAAGCATACTTCGAAAATGTGTCTATAACAATCAACAAGTATCGGTACCCATCATTAGATTTTGAAAAAGCTCCCATTTCAACCAAATCTGCTTGCCACAGATCGTTTATACCCCTTGTAATTACTCGTCTTTGTTGAAAGTTTTTTTCGAGAAGGTCCGTGCAACTCATTTACAATTTCTGGCTTAATCTTGTTCTTCTAATACCTATCGATTGACCCAAAAAAAAGTTTGCCACGCCCACTGTAACACCCATAAACCGCCCACAAACTTCAAAAAATCGTAAATATGAACGTGGATATCTCGGAAACTATCAAAGACAGAGAATTGGAATTTCAGATTTAGATTCCGTAGCCTTATACGCAGCGCAAGTTTATTACGCGAATATGCCACGCCCACTCTAACGCCCACAAGCCGCGAAAACCTGTGACGCCCACAATTTTTATGCTAGATAAAAAATGTTAACTGAAATGTATTGTTTTCGTCAATACCTATCGATTGGTCCAAAAAATTTGCCACGCCCACTCTAACGCCCATAACGCTTAAATCTGTATACCGCCGGTAGGTGGCGCATTTTAATCTCGCTTTGCTACTTGCATATCTCTATTTAGCTGAGTAACGGGTATCTGATAGTCGAGGTACTCGACTATAGCGTTCTTCCTTGTTATTATACCCGTTACTCGAAGAGTAAAAGGGTATACTAGATTCGTCGGAAAGTATGTAACAGGCAGAAGGAAGCGTTTCCGACCCCATAAAGTATATATATTCTTGATCAGGATCACTAGCCGAGCCCACCCTAACGCCCATAAACCGCCCACAAACTTCAAAAAATCGTAAATATGAACGTGGATATCTCGGAAACTATCAAAGATAGAGAATTGGGATTTCAGATTTAGATTCCGTAGCCTTATACGCAGCGCAAGTTTGTTACGCGAATATGCCACGCCCACTCTAACGCCCACAAACCGCGAAAACCTGTGACGCCCACAATTTATATGCTAGATAAAAAATGTTAACTGAAATGTATTGGTCTCGTCAATACCTATCATACAATTTTGACGTTAGAATAAAATTTTAACTGAAATATAAGGTTTTCATCAATACCTATCGATTGACCCAAAAAAGTTTGCCACGCCCACCCTAAAGCCCATAAACCGCCCACAAACTTCAAAAAATCGTAAATATTAACGTGGATATCTCGGAAACTATCAAAGATAGAGTATTGGGATTACAGATTTAGACCCTTAGCCTTATACGCAGCGCAAGTTTGTCACGCGAATATGCCACGCCCACTCTAACGCCCACAAACCGCGAAAACCTGTGACGACCACAATTTGTATGCTAGATAAAAATTTTTAACTGAAATGTGTTAATCTCGTCAATACCTATCGATTGGTCCAAAAAAAAAATGTGCCACGCTCACTCTAACGCCCATAACGATTAAATCTGTATACCGCCGGTAGGTGGCGCATTTTAATCTCGCTTTGCTACATGCATATCTCCATTTAGCTGAGTAACGGGTATCTGATAGTCGAGGTACTCGACTATAGAGTTCTTCATTGTTATTATACCCGTTACTCGTAGAGTAAAAGGGTTTACTAGAGTCGTCGGAAAGTATGTAACCGGCAGAAGGAAGCGTTTCCAACCCCATAAAGTATATATATTCTTGATCAGGATCACTAGCCGATATCTCGGAAACTATCAAAGATAGAAAATTGGGATTTCATATTTAGATTACGTAGCCTTATACGCAGCGCAAGTTTGTTACGCGAATATGATACGCCCACTCTAACGCCCCAAACCGCGAAAACTAGCGACGCCCACAATTCTTGTGCTAGATAAATAATTATACCCGTTACTCGTAGAGAAAAAGGGTATACAAGATTCGTCGGAAAGTATGTAACAGGCAGAAGGAAGCGTTTCCGACCACATAAAGTATATATATTCTTGATCAGGATCACTAGCCGAGTCGATCTAGCCATGTCCGTCTGTCCGTCTGTCCGTCTGACCGTCTGTCCGTCTGTCTGTCCGGATGAACGCTTAGATCTCGGAAACTAGGAGAGCTAGGCTATTGAGATTTGGCGTACAGATTCCTGAGCTTCTTACGCAGCGGAAGTTTGTTTCAGTAGACTGCCACGCCCACTCTAACGCCCACAAACCGCCCAAAACTGTAACTCCTACAGTTTTGATGCTAGATAAACAATTTTAACTGAAATGTATTGTTATCATTAATACCTATCGATTGACCTAAAAAAAAGTTTGCCACGCCCACTTAAACGCCCACAAACCGCGAAAACCTGTGACGCCCACAATTTGCATGCTAGATACAAAATTTTAACTGAAATGTATTGGTGTCGTCAATACCTATCGATTGATCCCAAATTAATTTTGCCACGCCCACTTTAACGCCCATAACGCTTAAATCTGTCTACCGCCGTTAGGTGGCGCATTTTATTTTCGCTTTGCTGCTTGCATATCTCCATTTCCCTTTGAGTAACGGGTATCTGATAGTCGAGGTACTCGACTATAGCGTTCTTCCTTGTTTTAACTGAAATGTATTGGTCTCGTCAATACCTATCGATTGGTCCAAAAAAAATTTGGCACGCGCACTCTAACGCCCATAACGCTTAAATCTGTATACCGCCGGTAGGTGGCGCATTTTAATCGCGCTTTGCTACTTGCATATCTCTATTTAGCTGAGTAACGGGTAGCGTTCTTCCTTGTTATTATACCCGTTACTCGAAGAGTAAAAGGGTATACTAGATTCGTCGGAAAGTATGTAACAGGCAGAAGGAAGCGTTTCCGACCCCATAAAGTAAATATATTCTTGATCAGGATCACTAGCCGAGCCCACCCTAACGCCCATAAACCGCCCACAAACTTCAAAAAATCGTAAATATGAACGTGGATATCTCGGAAACTATCAAAGATAGAGAATTGGGATTTCAGATTTAGATTCCGTAGCCTTATACGCAGCGCAAGTTTGTTACGCGAATATGCCACGCCCACTCTAACGCCCACAAACCGCGAAAACCTGTGACGCCCACAATTTATATGCTAGATAAAAAATGTTAACTGAAATGTATTGGTCTCGTCAATACCTATCATACAATTTTGACGTTAGAATAAAATTTTAACTGAAATATAAGGTTTTCATCAATACCTATCGATTGACCCAAAAAAGTTTGCCACGCCCACCCTAAAGCCCATAAACCGCCCACAAACTTCAAAAAATCGTAAATATTAACGTGGATATCTCGGAAACTATCAAAGATAGAGTATTGGGATTACAGATTTAGACCCTTAGCCTTATACGCAGCGCAAGTTTGTCACGCGAATATGCCACGCCCACTCTAACGCCCACAAACCGCGAAAACCTGTGACGACCACAATTTGTATGCTAGATAAAAATAACTGAAATTAACTGAAATGTGTTAATCTCGTCAATACCTATCGATTGGTCCAAAAAAAAATGAGCCACGCTCACTCTAACGCCCATAACGATTAAATCTGTATACCGCCGGTAGGTGGCGCATTTTAATCTCGCTTTGCTACATGCATATCTCCATTTAGCTGAGTAACGGGTATCTGATAGTCGAGGTACTCGACTATAGAGTTCTTCATTGTTATTATACCCGTTACTCGTAGAGTAAAAGGGTTTACTAGACTCGTCGGAAAGTATGTAACCGGCAGAAGGAAGCGTTTCCAACCCCATAAAGTATATATATTCTTGATCAGGATCACTAGCCGATATCTCGGAAACTATCAAAGATAGAAAATTGGGATTTCATATTTAGATTACGTAGCCTTATACGCAGCGCAAGTTTGTTACGCGAATATGATACGCCCACTCTAACGCCCCAAACCGCGAAAACTAGCGACGCCCACAATTCTTGTGCTAGATAAATAATTATACCCGTTACTCGTAGAGGAAAAGGGTATACAAGATTCGTCGGAAAGTATGTAACAGGCAGAAGGAAGCGTTTCCGACCCCATAAAGTATATATATTCTTGATCAGGATCACTAGCCGAGTCGATCTAGCCATGTCCGTCTGTCCGTCTGTCCGTCTGACCGTCTGTCCGTCTGTCTGTCCGGATGAACGCTTAGATCTCGGAAACTAGGAGAGCTAGGCTATTGAGATTTGGCGTACAGATTCCTGAGCTTCTTACGCAGCGGAAGTTTGTTTCAGTAGACTGCCACGCCCACTCTAACGCCCACAAACCGCCCAAAACTGTAACTCCTACAGTTTTGATGCTAGATAAACAATTTTAACTGAAATGTATTGTTATCATTAATACCTATCGATTGACCTAAAAAAAAGTTTGCCACGCCCACTTAAACGCCCACAAACCGCGAAAACCTGTGACGCCCACAATTTGCATGCTAGATACAAAATTTTAACTGAAATGTATTGGTGTCGTCAATACCTATCGATTGATCCCAAATTAATTTTGCCACGCCCACTTTAACGCCCATAACGCTTAAATCTGTCTACCGCCGTTAGGTGGCGCATTTTATTTTCGCTTTGCTGCTTGCATATCTCCATTTCCCTTTGAGTAACGGGTATCTGATAGTCGAGGTACTCGACTATAGCGTTCTTCCTTGTTTTAACTGAAATGTATTGGTCTCGTCAATACCTATCGATTGGTCCAAAAAAAATTTGGCACGCGCACTCTAACGCCCATAACGCTTAAATCTGTATACCGCCGGTAGGTGGCGCATTTTAATCGCGCTTTGCTACTTGCATATCTCTATTTAGCTGAGTAACGGGTATCTGATAGTCGAGGTACTCGACTATAGCGTTCTTCCTTGTTATTATACCCGTTACTCGTAGAGTAAAAGGGTATACTAGATTCGTCGGAAAGTATGTAACAGGCAGAAGGAAGCGTTTCCGACCCCATAAAGTATATATATTCTTGATCAGGATCACTAGCCGAGCCCACCCTAACGCCCATAAACCGCCCACAAACTTCAAAAAATCGTAAATATGAACGTGGATGGCTCGGAAACTATCAAAGATAGAGAATTGGGATTTCAGATTTAGATTCCGTAGCCTTATACGCAGCGCAAATTTGTTACGCGAATATGCCACGCCCACTCTAACGCCCACAAACCGCGAAAACCTGTGACGCCCACAATTTTTATGCTAGATAAAAAATTATAACTGAAATGTGTTGGTCTCGTCAATACCTGTCGATTGGTCCAAACGCGTTCTTCCTTGTTATTATACCCGTTACTCGTAGAGTAAAAGGGTATACTAGATTCGTCGGAAAGTATGTAAAAGGCAGAAGGAAGCGTTTCCGACCCCGTAAAGTATATATATTCTTGATCAGGATCACTAGCCGAGCCCACCCTAACGCCCATAAACCGCCCACAAACTTCAAAAAATCGTAAATATGAACGTGGATATCTCGGAAACTATCAGATTGAGAATTGGGATTTCAGATTTAGATTCCGTAGCCTTATACGCAGCGCAAGTTTGTTACGCGAATATGCCACGCCCACTCTAACGCCCACAAGCCGCGAAAACCTGTGACGCCCCCAATTTTTATGCTAGATAAAAAATTTTAACTGAAATGTATTGTTTTCGTCAATACCTATCGATTGGTCCAAAAAAAATTTTCCACGCCCACTCTAACGCCCATAACGCTTAAATCTGTATACCGCCGGTAAGTGGCGCATTTTAATCTCGCTTTGCTACTTGCATATCTCTATTTATAGTCTCTATTATAGTCTTATCTGATAGTCGAGGTACTCGACTATAGCGTTCTTCCTTGTTCACCTTTCTGTTCTTAAAGATTTCATTTGTATAGTTTGGTGTATAGCCTTTCTCAAAGACATGTTTATATTTACTAATACGCACGTGGTCCCCCTTACGGAATTTATAGTCTTATCTGATAGTCGAGGTACTCGACTATAGCGTTCTTCCTTGTTCACCTTTCTGTTCATAAAGATTTCATTTGTATAGTTTGGTGTATAGCCTTTCTCAAAGACATGTTTATATTTACTAATACGCACGTGGTCGCCCTTACGGAATTTACTTGCAACAAATATTTTCAGGATTATACGATGTTTGTAATATTTGTTTTTCATTGGAAGAATATACATTACTTGGACTCGTTTTTATTGTTCTATGCACTCTATTATTATATTTATTAATTAATTGTTTATAAATATCTATCCACTTACATTTTCCATTGAAACTAAACTCACGTTACATTAATTCTTTAAAAATTTTATTGAAACTTTTAGAGTACTGAAGGTTGAATAATGATTTATCCTAAGTTTTCATTAATACTTTAATTTTCGAATTAAAGAATTCAGTGGCATCATCAGTTTCCAGGTTTCTTGGTGTTCCATGACCCGATTTAAATATTCTCTCCATGGCTTGGGAAACATCATTTGCATTTTTTGATTTTAATGCCCCCCTTAAGCATACTTCGAAAATGTGTCTATAACAGTCAACAAGTATCGGTACCCATCATTAGATTTTGAAAAAGCTCCCATTTCAACCAAATCTGCTTGCCACAGATCGTTTATACCCCTTGTAATTACTCGTCTTTGTTGAAAGTTTTTTTCGAGAAGGTCCGTGCAACTCATTTACAATTTCTCGCTTAATCTTGTTCTTCTAATACCTATCGATTGACCCAAAAAAAAGTTTGCCACGCCCACTGTAACACCCATAAACCGCCCACAAACTTCAAAAAATCGTAAATATGAACGTGGATATCTCGGAAACTATCAAAGACAGAGTATTGGGATTACAGATTTAGATTCCTTAGCCTTATACGCAGCGCAAGTTTGTCACGCGAATATGCCACGCCCAATCTAACGCCCACAAACCGCGAAAACCTGTGACGACCACAATTTGTATGCTAGATAAAAATTTTTAACTGAAATGTATTGTTTTCGTCAATACCTATCGATTGGTCCAAAAAATTTGCCACGCCCACTCTAACGCCCATAACGATTAAATCTGTATACCGCCGTTAGGTGGCGCATTTTAATCTCGCTTTGCTACTTGCATATCTCCATTTAGCTGAGTAACGGGTATCTGATAGTCGAGGTACTCGACTATAGAGTTCTTCATTGTTATTATACCCGTTACTCGTAGAGTAAAAGGGTTTACTAGACTCGTCGGAAAGTATGTAACCGGCAGAAGGAAGCGTTTCCAACCCCATAAAGTATATATATTCTTGATCAGGATCACTAGCCGAGCCCACCCTAACGCCCATAAACCGCCCACAAACTTCAAAAAATCGTAAATATGAACGTGGATGTCTCGGAAACTATCAAGGATAGAGAATTGGGATTTCAGATTTAGATTCCGTAGCCTTATACGCAGCGCAAGTTTGTTACGCGAATATGCCACGCCCACTCTAACGCCCACAAACCGCGAAAACCTGTGACGCCCACAATTTTTATGCTAGATAAATAATTTTAACTGAAATGTATTAGTCTCGTCAATACCTATCGATTGGTCCAAAAAAAAATTTGCCACGCCTACTCTACCGCCAATAACGCTTAAATCTGTATACCGCCGGTAGGTGGTGCATTTTAATCTCGCTTTGCTACTTGCATATCTCTATTTAGCTGAGCAACGGATATCTGATAGTCGAGGTACTCGAGTATAGCGTTCTTCCTTGTTATTATACCCTTTACTCGTAGAGTAAAAGGGTATACTAGATTTGTCGGAAAGTATGTAACAGGCAGAAGGAAGCCTTTCCGACCCCATAAAGTATATATATTCTTGATCAGGATCACTAGCCGAGCCCACCCTAACGCCCATAAACCGCCAACAAACTTCAAAAAATCGTAAGTATGAACGTGGATATCTCGGAAACTAAGAAAGATAGAGAATTGGGAATTCAGATTTAGATTCCGTAGCCTTATACGCAGCGCATGTTTGTTACGCGAATATGCCACGCCCACTCTAACGCCCACAAACCGCGAAAACCTGTGACGCGCACAATTTTTATGCTAGATAAAAAATTTTAACTGAAATGTATTAGTCTCGTCAATACCTACCGATTGGTCCAAAAAAAAAATTTGCCACGCCCACTCTAACGCCCATAACGCTTAAATCTGTATACCGCCGGTAGGTGGCGCATTTTAATCTCGCTTTGCTACTTGCATATCTCTATTTAGCTGAGTAACGGGTATCTGATAGTCGAGGTACTCGACTATAGCGTTCTTCCTTGTTCACCTTTCTGTTCTTAAAGATTTCATTTGTATAGTTTGGTGTATAGCCTTTCTCAAAGACATGTTTATATTTACTGATACGCACGTGGTCCCCCCTACGGAATTTACTTGCAACAAATATTTTCAGGATTATACGATGTTTGTAATATTTGTTTTTCATGGGAAGAATATACATTACTTGGACTCGTTTTTATTGTTCTATGCACTCTATTATTATATTTATTAATTAATTGTTTATAAATATCTTCCACTTACATTTTCCATGGAAACTAAACACACGTTTCATTAATTCTTTAAAATTTTTATTGAAACTTTTAGAGTACTGAAGGTTGAATAATGATTTATCCTAAGTTTTCATTAATACTTTAAATTTCGAATTAAAGAATTCAGTGGCATCATCAGTTTCCAGGTTTCTTGGTGTTCCATGACCCGATTTAAATATTCTCACCATGGCTTGGAAAATATAATTTGCATTTTTTGATTTTAATGCCCCCCTTAAGCATACTTCGAAAATGTGTCTATAACAGTCAACAAGTATCGGTACCCATCATTAGATTTCGAAAAAGCTCCCATTGCAACAAAATCTGCTTGCCACAGATCGTTTATACCCCTTGTAATTACTCGTCTTTGTTAAAAGCTTTTTTCGAGATGGTCCGTGCAACTCATTTACAATTTCTCGCTTAATCTTGTTCTTCTAATACCTATCGATTGACCCAAAAAAAAGTTTGCCACGCCCACCCTAACGCCCATAAACCGCCCACAAACTTCAAAAAATCGTAAATATGAACGTGGATATCTCGGAAACTATTAAAGATAGAGAATTAAAATTTCAGATTTAGATTCCGTAGCCTTATAAGCAGCGCAAGTTTGTTACGCGAATATGCCACGCCCACTCTAACGCCCACAAACCGCGAAAACCTGTGACGCCCAAAATTTTTATGCTAGATAAATAATTTTAACTGAAATGTATTAGTCTCGTCAATACCTATCGATTGGTCCAAAAAAAAATTTGCCACGCCTACTCCACCGCCAATAACGCTTAAATCTGTATACCGCCGGTAGGTGGCGCATTTTAATCTCGCTTTGCTACTTGCATATCTCTATTTAGCTGAGCAACGGATATCTGATGGTCGAGGTACTCGAGTATAGCGTTCTTCCTTGTTATTATACCCTTTACTCGTAGAGTAAAAGGGTATACTAGATTTGTCGGAAAGTATGTAACAGGCAGAAGGAAGCCTTTCCGACCCCATAAAGTATATATATTCTTGATCAGGATCACGAGCCGAGCCCACCCTAACGCCCATAAGCCGCCCACAAACTTCAAAAAATCGTAAATATGAACGTGGATATCTCGGAAACTATCAAAGATAGAGAATTGGGATTTCAGATTTAGATTCCGTAGCCTTATACGCAGCGCAAGTTTGTTACGCGAATATGCCACGCCCACTCTAACGCCCACAAACCGCGAAAACCTGTGACGCCCACAATTTATATGCTAGATACAAAATTTTAACTGAAATGTATTGGTCTCGTCAATACCTATCGATTGGTCCAACAAAAATTTGCCACGCCCACTCTAACGCACATAACGCTTAAATCTGTATACCGCCGGTAGGTGGCGCATTTTAATCTCGCTTTGCTAATAGCATATCTCTATTTAGCTGAGTAACGGGTATCTGATAGTCGAGGTACTCGACTATAACGTTCTTCCTTGTTATTATACCCGTTACTCGTAGAGTAAAAGGGTATACTAGATTCGTCGGAAAGTATGTAACAGGCAGAAGGAAGCGTTTCCGACCACGTAAAGTATATATATTCTTGATCAGGATCACTAGCCGAGTCGATCTAGCCATGTTCGTCTGTCCGTCTGTCCGTCTGTCCGGATGAACGCTGAGATCTCGGAAACTATGGAAGCTAGGCTATTGAGATTTGGCGTGCAGATTCCTGAGCTTCCTACGCAGCGCAAGTTTGTTTCAGTAGAGTGCCACGCCCACTCTAACGCCCACAAACCGCCAAAAACTGTGGGTCATACAGTTTTGATGTTAGAATAAAAATTTTAACTGAAATGTAAGGTTTTCATCAATACCTATCGATTGACCCAAAAAAAAGTTTGCCACGCCCACCCTAACGCCCATAAACCGCCCACAAACTTCAAAAAATCGTAAATATTAACGTGGATATCTCGGAAACTGTCAAAGATAGAGTATTGGGATTACAGATTTAGATTCCTTAGCCTTATACGCAGCGCAAGTTTGTCACGCGAATATGCCACGCCCACTCTAACGCCCACAAACCGCGAAAACCTGTGACGACCACAATTTGTATGCTAGATAAAAATTTTTAACTGAAATGTATTAATCTCGTCAATACCTATCGATTGGTCCAAAAAAAAATTTGCCACGCCCACTCTAACGCCCATAACGATTAAATCTGTATACCGCCGGTAGGTGGCGCATTTTAATCTCGCTTTGCTACTTGCATATCTCCATTTAGCTGAGTAACGGGTATCTGATAGTCGAAGTACTCGACTATAGAGTTCTTCATTGTTATTATACCCGTTACTCGTAGAGTAAAAGGGTTTACTAGACTCGTCGGAAAGTGTGTAACCGGCAGAAGGAAGCGTTTCCAACCCCATAAAGTATGTATATTCTTGATCAGGATCACTAGCCGAGCCCACCCTAACGCCCATAAACCGCCCACAAACTTCAAAAAATCGTAAATATGAACGTGGATGTCTCGGAAACTATGAAAGATAGAGAATTGGGATTTCAGATTCTGATTCCGTAGCCTTATACGCAGCGCAAATTTGTTACGCGAATATGCCACGCCCACTCTAACGCCCACAAACCGCGAAAACCTGTGACGCCCACAATTTTTATGCTAGATAAAAAATTTTAACTGAAATGTGTTGGTCTCGTCAATACCTGTCGATTGGTCCAAACGCGTTCTTCCTTGTTATTATACCCGTTACTCGTAGAGTAAAAGGGTATACTAGATTCGTCGGAAAGTATTTAACAGGCAGAAGGAAGCGTTTCCGACCCCGTAAAGTATATATATTCTTGATCAGGATCACTAGCCGAGCCCACCCTAACGCCCATAAACCGCCCACAAACTTCAAAAAATCGTAAATATGAACGTGGATATCTCGGAAACTATCAGATTGAGAATTGTGATTTCAGATTTAGATTCCCACAAGCCGCGAAAACCTGTGACGCCCCCAATTTTTATGCTAGATAAAAAATTTTAACTGAAATGTATTGTTTTCGTCAATACCTATCGATTGGTCCAAAAAAAATTTTCCACGCCCACTCTAACGCCCATAACGCTTAAATCTGTATACCGCCGGTAAGTGGCGCATTTTAATCTCGCTTTGCTACTTGCATATCTCTATTTATAGTCTCTATTATAGTCTTATCTGATAGTCGAGGTACTCGACTATAGCGTTCTTCCTTGTTCACCTTTCTGTTCTTAAAGATTTCATTTGTATAGTTTGGTGTATAGCCTTTCTCAAAGACATGTTTATATTTACTAATACGCACGTGGTCCCCCTTACGGAATTTATAGTCTTATCTGATAGTCGAGGTACTCGACTATAGCGTTCTTCCTTGTTCACCTTTCTGTTCTTAAAGATTTCATTTGTATAGTTTGGTGTATAGCCTTTCTCAAAGACATGTTTATATTTACTAATACGCACGTGGTCCCCCTTACGGAACTTACTTTCTACAAATATTTTCAGTATTATACGATGTTTGTAATATTTGTTTTTCGTTGGAAGAATATACATTACTTGGACTCGTTTTTATTGTTCTATGCACTCTAGTATTATATTTATTAATTAATTGTTTATAAATATCTATCCACTTACATTTTCCATTGAAACTAAACTCACGTTACATTAATTCTTTAATAATTTTATTGAAACTTTTAGAGTACTGAAGGTTGAATAATGATTTATCCTAAGTTTTCATTAATACTTTAATTTTCGAATTAAAGAATTCAGTGGCATCATCAGTTTCCAGGTTTCTTGGTGTTCCATGACCCGATTTAAATATTCTCTCCATGGCTTGGGAAACATCATTTGCATTTTTTGATTTTAATGCCCCCCCTTAAGCATACTTCGAAAATGTGTCTATAACAGTCAACAAGTATCGGTACCCATCATTAGATTTTGAAAAAGCTCCCATTTCAACCAAATCTGCTTGCCACAGATCGTTTATACCCCTTGTAATTACTCGTCTTTGTTGAAAGTTTTTTTCGAGAAGGTCCGTGCAACTCATTTACAATTTCTCGCTTAATCTTGTTCTTCATCGTAAATATGAACGTGGATATCTCGGAAACTATCAAAGACAGAGAATTGGGATTTCAGATTTAGATTCCGTAGCCTTATACGCAGCGCAAGTTTATTACGCGAATATGCCACGCCCACTCTAACGCCCACAAACCGCGAAAACCTGTGACGCCCACAATTTTTATGCTAGATAAAAAATTTTAACTGAAATGTATTGTTTTCGTCAATACCTATCGATTGGTCCAAAAAATTTGCCACGCCCACTCTAACGCCCATAACGCTTAAATCTGTATACCGCCGGTAGGTGGCGCATTTTAATCTCGCTTTGCTACTTGCATATCTCTATTTAGCTGAGTAACGGGTATCTGATAGTCGAGGTACTCGACTATAGCGTTCTTCCTTGTTATTATACCCGTTACTCGAAGAGTAAAAGGGTATACTAGATTCGTCGGAAAGTATGTAACAGGCAGAAGGAAGCGTTTCCGACCCCATAAAGTATATATATTCTTGATCAGGATCACTAGCCGAGCCCACCCTAACGCCCATAAAAAAAAGGTTGCCACGCCAACCCTAACGCCCATAAACCGGCCACAAACTTCAAAAAATCGTAAATATGAACGTGGATATCTCGGAAACTAAGAAAGATAGAGAATTGGGATTTCAGATTTAGATTCCGTAGCCTTATACGCAGCGCATGTTTGTTACGCGAATATGCCACGCCCACTCTAACGCCCACAAACCGCGAAAACCTGTGACGCGCACAATTTTTATGCTAGATAAAAAATTTTAACTGAAATGTATTAGTCTCGTCAATACCTATCGATTGGTCCAAAAAAAAAATTTGCCACGCCCACTCTAACGCCCATAACGCTTAAATCTGTATACCGCCGGTAGGTGGCGCATTTTAATCTCGCTTTGCTACTTGCATATCTCTATTTAGCTGAGTAACGGGTATCTGATAGTCGAGGTACTCGACTATAGCGTTCTTCCTTGTTCACCTTTCTGTTCTTAAAGATTTCATTTGAATAGTTTGGTGTATAGCCTTTCTCAAAGACATGTTTATATTTACTAATACGCACGTGGTCCCCCTTACGGATCACAAGCCGAGTCGATCTAGCCATGTTCGTCTGTCCGTCTGTCTGTCTGTCCGGATGAACGCTGAGATCTCGGAAACTATGGGAGCTAGGCTATTGAGATTTGGCGTGCAGATTCCTAAGCTTCTTACGCAGCGCAAGTTTGGTTCAGTAGAGTGCCACGCCCACCCTAACGCCCATAAACCGCCCACAAACTTCAAAAAATCGTAAATATGAACGTGGATATCTCGGAAACTATCAAAGATAGAGAATTAAGATTACAGATTTATATTCCTTAGCCTTATACGCAGCTCAAGTTTGTTACGCGAATATGCCACGCACGAAAACCTGTGACGACCACAATTTTTATGCTAGATAAAAATTTTTAACTGAAATGTATTGGACTCGTCAATACCTATCGATTGGTCCAAAAAGAAATATGCCACGCCCACTCTAACGCCCATAACGATTAAATCTGTATACCGCCGGTAGGTGGCGCATTTTAATCTCGCTTTGCTACTTGCATATCTCTATTTAGCTGAGTAACGGGTATCTGATAGTCGAGGTACTCGACTATAGCGTTCTTCCTTGTTATTATACCCGTTACTCGTAGAGTAAAAGGGTTTACTGGATTCGTCGGAAAGTATGTAACAGGCAGAAGGAAGCGTTTCCAACCCCATAAAGTATATATATTCTTGATCAGGATCACTAGCCGAACCCACCCTAACGCCCATAAACCCCCCACAAACTTCAAAAAATCGTTAGTATGAACGTGGATATCTCGGAAACTATCAAAGATAGAGAATGGGGATTTTTACACAGCGCAAGTTTGTTAACTTGTTAACTTTGTTAACTGTAACGCCCACAAACCGCGAAAACCTGTGACGCGCACAATTTTTATGCTAGATAAAAATTTTTAACTGAAATGTATTGGTCTCGTCAATACCTATCGATTGGTCCAAAAAAAAATTTGCCACGCCCACTCTAACGCCCATAACGATTAAATCTGTATACCGCCGGTAGGTGGCGCATTTTAATCTCGCTTTGCTACTTGCATATCTCTATTTATAGTCTCTATTATAGTCTTATCTGATAGTCGAGGTACTCGACTATATCGTTCTTCCTTGTTCACCTTTCTGTTCTTAAAGATTTCATTTGTATAGTTTGGTGTATAGCCTTTCTCAAAGACATGTTTATATTTACTGATACGCACGTGGTCCCCCCTACGGAATTTACTTGCAACAAATATTTTCAGGATTATACGATGTTTGTAATATTTGTTTTTCATGGGAAGAATATACATTACTTGGACTCGTTTTTATTGTTCTATGCACTCTATTATTATATTTATTAATTAATTGTTTATAAATATCTTCCACTTACATTTTCCATGGAAACTAAACTCACGTTTTATTAATTCTTTAAAATTTTTATTGAAACTTTTAGAGTACTGAAGGTTGAATAATGATTTATCCTAAGTTTTCATTAATACTTTAAATTTCGAATTAAAGAATTCAGTGGCATCATCAGTTTCCAGGTTTCTTGGTGTTCCATGACCCGATTTAAATATTCTCACCATGGCTTGGAAAACATAATTTGCATTTTTTGATTTTAATGCCCCCCTTAAGCATACTTCGAAAATGTGTCTATAACAGTCAACAAGTATCGGTACCCATCATTAGATTTCGAAAAAGCTCCCATTGCAACCAAATCTGCTTGCCTCAGATCGTTTATACCCCTTGTAATTACTCGTCTTTGTTAAAAGTTTTTTTCGAGATGGTCCGTGCAACTCATTTACAATTTCTCGCTTAATCTTGTTCTTCTAATACCTATCGATTGACCCAAAAAAAAGTTTGCCACGCCCACCCTAACGCCCATAAACCGCCCACAAACTTCAAAAAATCGTAGATATGAACGTGGATATCTCGGAAACTATTAAAGATAGAGAATTAAAATTTCAGATTTAGATTCCGTAGCCTTATACGCAGCGCAAGTTTGTTACGCGAATATGCCACGCCCACTCTAACGCCCACAAACCGCGAAAACCTGTGACGCGCACAATTTTTATGCTAGATAAAAAATTTTAACTGAAATGTATTGGTCTCGTCAATACCTACCGATTGGTCCAAAAAAAATTTGCCACGCCCACTTGAACGCCCATTACGCTTAAATATGTATACCGCCGGTAGGTGGCGCATTTTAATCTCGCTTTGCTACTTGCATATCTCTATTTAGCTGAGTAACGGGTATCTGATAGTCGAAAAAATTTGCCACGCCCACTCTAACGCCCATAACGCTTAAATCTGTATACCGCCGGTAGGTGGCGCATTTTAATCTCGCTTTGCTACTTGCATATCTCTATTTAGCTGAGTAACGGGTATCTGATAGTCGAGGTACTCGACTATAGCGTTTTTCCTTGTTATTATACCCGTTACTCGTAGAGTAAAAGGGTATACTAGATTCGTCGGAAAGTATGTAACAGGCAGAAGGAAGCGTTTCCGACCCCATAAAGTATATACATTCTTGATCAGGATCACTAGCCGAGCCCACCCTAACGCCCATAAACCGCCCACAAACTTCAAAAAATCGTAAATATGAACGTGGATATCTCGGAAACTATCAAAGATAGAGAATTGGGATTTCAGACATAGATTCCGTAGCCTTATACGCAGCGCAAGTTTGTTACGCGAATATGCCACGCCCATTCTAACGCCCACAAACCGCGAAAACCTGTGACGCCCACAATTTTTATGCTAGATAAGAAATTTTTACTGAAATGTATTGGTCTCGTCAATACCTATCGATTGGTCCAAAAAAAAATTGGCCACGCCCACTCTAACGCCCATAACGCTTAAATCTGTATACCGCCGCTTTGCTAATTGCATGTCTCTATTTAGCTGAGTAACGGTTATCTGATAGTCGAGGTACTCGACTATAGCGTTCTCCCTTGTTTTTATTTTAATATCTTTGTGCACCAGCAGACTCTTCTTTTTTTAATTGCTGCAATTGATTTCTTTTCTGTTTGGCAAAAAGCCCAGCTGTTTGACAGTAAGACCATGCCACACAAGACTGGTCGCGTGTCACGGCACCAGATAGCCGTCTTGGTGAAAAAGCAGCAGCATACTTTGTTACAAATATAATGAAAGCCAAGAAAAAATTTGGTATGGGATTGAATAAAACGGAAAAGAAAGGAAAGAAAAAGATATTGAAGAATAAAGTGAAGATGACAATCCTTTTGACTGTTATTAATGTTGCCACTAAGACATTAAAAAACCAAAAACTATTAGACATTATGAGTGCAATTAAAGTTGCACGTAAATCAATTCATCAATCAATGGGTTCTAAGAAAAATGTTAAGAAGGATTATATCTCAAGCCCTATAGAAAGGGTTATATATTCTTTCTTAAGCCCTATAGTAAGGGGAAAGGAATTAAGAAATGAAAAAACTAATTTCTCTGCTACCCAATAGACCACTATCAAATATCGACATCATACATTTTGCTAAGAAATATATCCCACATTTTAAAGGGGTGTTTATGAGAGATCTACTCTCAGAAGCACCAAAAAGTCGGGAGTGTGGTATAGTATAATTATATAATTTACGATCAAGTGGTTCACATTGGGTTTTTGATCATTCTTAACATAAAAAACTGTAACTGCTCGTAGCAGCTGAAAACAACTGGGGCCAGCTTATAACAACTAGTAAAGAACTAGTTAGCAGCTACTAAACAGATAATATCCATCTAATAACAGCTATTAATTAGCTAAAACAAGTAGTAAGCAACTACGAAACAAGTACTGAACAACTGCTAAACAGGTAGTAAACATCAAAATACAGCTAAATACAACGTGGAACAGCTGTACCAAGTCCGAAAACCTCAACAACCATCATGAATCAGGAAAACCAGATGAACATTGTAATTAAAGATTTAAATAAATTTAATAAAAAGACACTGCAATCGAAGACAAGGATGGCTGGAAATGTAAGATTACCGATCCTCAAGGCGGAGCGCAAAACAACAAAGGTTGAAGAATCTATTGCTCTCGAGTTGGAGGAGCACATTCTGTATATGCCGGAAAGGTACACCTCTCTTCAAGATGATATCATCAATGAAACAGTTGATGGAAAATTTAATATTAATAAAAGTAATGACAATTTGTATTTAGAAATAAGGCAGTAATCATTAAAAGATTGAGATTTTAAGAATTTAACAAAAAATACACTTTTTTAAATATAATGAAGAAAATGATTCAAATCTTTTTTTTATTTGGAAATGGTATATAAATATTACAGATTATGGCGTTCCCTAAACAGCATTTGTTTAGTAACTGAGGAGTGACTACATGAATTTTGGAAATTTTAAATCTTTCATCTACAAAGTTTGTCAAATATACTACAATGAATATTTTGTCACAGTTAACCAAAACTACATTTGCTTTGAAGCGAAAATTTTATGATCTCAAACAAGTCAAAAATCATACGAATTTACAATTGGAGGAAACTTTTAAACCTATTACTGATCCCTTTGCTACTTGCATATCTCTATTTAGCTGAGTAACGGGTATATGATAGTCGAGGTACTCGACTATAGCGTTCTTCCTTGTTATTATACCCGTTACTCGTAGAGTAAAAGGGTATACTAGATTCGTTGGAAAATATGTAACAGGCAGAAGGAAGCGTTTCCGACCCCATAAAGTATATGTATTCTTGATCAGGATCACTAGCCGAGCCCACCCTAACGCCCATAAACCGCCCACAAACTTCAAAAAATCGTAAATATGAACGTGGGTATCTCGGAAACTATCAGATTGAGAATTGGGATTTCAGATTTAGATTCCGTAGCCTTATACGCAGCGCAAGTTTGTTACGCGAATATGCCACGCCCACTCTAACGCCCACAAACCGCGAAAACCTGTGACGCCCACAATTTTTATGCTAGATAAAAAATTTTAATGAAATGTATTGTTTTCGTCAATACCTATCGATTGGTCCAATAAAAAATTGCCACGCCCAAAAAATTTTAACTGAAATGTAATGTTCCCATCAACACCTATCGATTTACCCAAAAAAAAGTTTGCCACGCCCACCCTAACGCCCGAAAACCGCCCACAAACTTCAAAAAATCGTAGATATGAACGTCGATATCTCGGAATCTATCAAATATAGAGAATTGGGATTACATATTTAGATTCCGTAGCCTTATACACAGCGCAAGTTTGTTACGCGAATATGCCACGCCCATTCTAACGCCCACAAACCGCGAAAACCTGTGACGCCCACAATTTTTATGCTACGCCCACTCTAACGCCCATAACGCTTAAATCTGTATACCGCCGCTTTGCTAATTGCATGTCTCTATTTAGCTGAGTAACGGTTATCTGATAGTCGAGGTACTCGACTATAGCGTTCTCCCTTGTTTTTATTTTAATATCTTTGTGCACCAGCAGACTCTTCTTTTTTTAATTGCTGCAATTGATTTCTTTTCTGTTTGGCAAAAAGCCCAGCTGTTTGACAGTAAGACCATGCCACACAAGACTGGTCGCGTGTCACGGCACCAGATAGCCGTCTTGGTGAAAAAGCAGCAGCATACTTTGTTACAAATATAATGAAAGCCAAGAAAAAATTTGGTATGGGATTGAATAAAACGGAAAAGAAAGGAAAGAAAAAGATATTGAAGAATAAAGTGAAGATGACAATCCTTTTGACTGTTATTAATGTTGCCACTAAGACATTAAAAAACCAAAAACTATTAGACATTATGAGTGCAATTAAAGTTGCACGTAAATCAATTCATCAATCAATGGGTTCTAAGAAAAATGTTAAGAAGGATTATATCTCAAGCCCTATAGAAAGGGTTATATATTCTTTCTTAAGCCCTATAGTAAGGGGAAAGGAATTAAGAAATGAAAAAACTAATTTCTCTGCTACCCAATAGACCACTATCAAATATCGACATCATACATTTTGCTAAGAAATATATCCCACATTTTAAAGGGGTGTTTATGAGAGATCTACTCTCAGAAGCACCAAAAAGTCGGGAGTGTGGTATAGTATAATTAGATAATTTACGATCAAGTGGTTCACATTGGGTTTTTGATCATTCTTAACATAAAAAACTGTAACTGCTCGTAGCAGCTGAAAACAACTGGGGCCAGCTTATAACAACTAGTAAAGAACTAGTTAGCAGCTACTAAACAGATAATATCCATCTAATAACAGCTATTAATTAGCTAAAACAAGTAGTAAGCAACTACGAAACAAGTACTGAACAACTGCTAAACAGGTAGTAAACATCAAAATACAGCTAAATACAACGTGGAACAGCTGTACCAAGTCCGAAAACCTCAACAACCATCATGAATCAGGAAAACCAGATGAACATTGTAATTAAAGATTTAAATAAATTTAATAAAAAGACACTGCAATCGAAGACAAGGATGGCTGAAAATGTAAGATTACCGATCCTCAAGGCGGAGCGCAAAACAACAAAGGTTGAAGAATCTATTGCTCTCGAGTTGGAGGAGCACATTCTGTATATGCCGGAAAGGTACACCTCTCTTCAAGATGATATCATCAATGAAACAGTTGATGGAAAATTTAATATTAATAAAAGTAATGACAATTTGTATTTAGAAATAAGGCAGTAATCATTAAAAGATTGAGATTTTAAGAATTTAACAAAAAATACACTTTTTTAAATATAATGAAGAAAATGATTCAAATCTTTTTTTTATTTGGAAATGGTATATAAATATTACAGATTATGGCGTTCCCTAAACAGCATTTGTTTAGTAACTGAGGAGTGACTACATGAATTTTGGAAATTTTAAATCTTTCATCTACAAAGTTTGTCAAATATACTACAATGAATATTTTGTCACAGTTAACCAAAACTACATTTGCTTTGAAGCGAAAATTTTATGATCTCAAACAAGTCAAAAATCATACGAATTTACAATTGGAGGAAACTTTTAAACCTATTACTGATCCCTTTGCTACTTGCATATCTCTATTTAGCTGAGTAACGGGTATATGATAGTCGAGGTACTCGACTATAGCGTTCTTCCTTGTTATTATACCCGTTACTCGTAGAGTAAAAGGGTATACTAGATTCGTTGGAAAATATGTAACAGGCAGAAGGAAGCGTTTCCGACCCCATAAAGTATATGTATTCTTGATCAGGATCACTAGCCGAGCCCACCCTAACGCCCATAAACCGCCCACAAACTTCAAAAAATCGTAAATATGAACGTGGGTATCTCGGAAACTATCAGATTGAGAATTGGGATTTCAGATTTAGATTCCGTAGCCTTATACGCAGCGCAAGTTTGTTACGCGAATATGCCACGCCCACTCTAACGCCCACAAACCGCGAAAACCTGTGACGCCCACAATTTTTATGCTAGATAAAAAATTTTAATGAAATGTATTGTTTTCGTCAATACCTATCGATTGGTCCAATAAAAAATTGCCACGCCCAAAAAATTTTAACTGAAATGTAATGTTCCCATCAACACCTATCGATTTACCCAAAAAAAAGTTTGCCACGCCCACCCTAACGCCCGAAAACCGCCCACAAACTTCAAAAAATCGTAGATATGAACGTCGATATCTCGGAATCTATCAAATATAGAGAATTGGGATTACATATTTAGATTCCGTAGCCTTATACACAGCGCAAGTTTGTTACGCGAATATGCCACGCCCATTCTAACGCCCACAAACCGCGAAAACCTGTGACGCCCACAATTTTTATGCTAGATAAGAAATTTTAACTGAAATGTATTGGTCTCGTCAATACCTATCGATTGGTCCAAAAAAAAATTGGCCACGCCCACTCTAACGCCCATAACGCTTAAATCTGTATACCGCCGGTAGGTGGCGCATTTTAATCTCGCTTTGCTAATTGCATGTCTCTATTTAGCTGAGTAACGGTTATCTGGTAGTCGAGGTACTCGACTATAGCGTTCTTCCTTGTTATTATACCCGTTACTCGTAGAGTAAAAGGGTATACTAGATTCGTCGGAAAGTATGTAACCATAAAGTATATATATTCTTGATCAGGATCACTAGCCGAGCCCACCCTAACGCCCAAAAGCCGCCCACAAACTTCAAAAAATCGTAAATATGAACGTGGATATCTCGAAAACTATCAAAGATAGAAAATTGGGATTTCAGATTTAGATTCCGTAGCCTTATACGCAGCGCAAGTTTGTTACGCGAATATGCCACGCCCATTCTAACGCCCACAAACCGCAAAAACCTGTGACGTCCAAAATTTTTATGCTAGATAAAAAATATTAACTGAAATGTATTGGTCTCGTCAATACCTATCGATTGGTCCAAAAAAAAATTTGCCACGCACACTCTAACTCCCATAACGCTTAAATCTGTATACCGACGGTAGGTGGCGCATTTTAATCTCGCTTTGCTACTTGCATATCTCTCTTTAGCTGAGTAACGGGTATCTGATAGTCGAGGTACTCGACTATAGCGTTCTTCCTTGTTATTATACCCGTTACTCGTAGAGTAAAAGGGTATACTAGATTCGTCGGAAAGAATGTAACAGGCAGAAGGAAGCGTTTCCGACCCCATAAAGTATATTTATTCTTGATCAGGATCACTAGCAAAGCCCACCCTAACGCCCATAAACCGCCCACAAACTTCAAAAAATCGTAGATATGAACGTGGATATCTCGGAAACTATCAAAGATAGAGAATTGGGATTTCAGATTTAGATTTCGTAGCCTTATACGCAGCGCAAGTTTGTTACGCGAATATGCCACGCCCACTCTAACGCCCACAAACCGCGAAAACCTGTGATGCCCACAATTTTTATGCTAGATAAGAAATTTTAACTGAAATGTATTGGTCTCGTCAATACCTTTTGATTGGTCCAAAAAAAAAGTGCCCCGCCCACTCTAACGGCCACAAACCGCCCAAAACTGTGGCTCCTGCAGTTTTGATGCTAGAATTAAAGTTAACTGAAATGTATTGGTCTCATCATTACCTATCGATTGACCTAAAATAATTTGCCACGCCCACTCTAACGCCCATAACGCATAAATCTACCGCCGGTAGGTGGCGCATTTCAACCTCTCTTTGCTGCTTGAATATCTCTATTTCCCTTTGGTTTCTTTAGCTGAGTAACGGGTATATGATAGTCGAGGTACTCGACTATAGCGTTCTTCCTTGTTTTTATTTTAATTTCTTTGTGCACCAGCAGACTCTTCTTTTTTTAATTGCTGCAATTGAAAAGCCCAGCTGTTTGACAGTAAGACTATGCCACACAAGACTGGTCGCGTGTCAGGGCACCAGATAGCCGTCTTGGTGAAAAAGCAGCAGCATACTTTGTTACAAATATAATGACAGCCAAGAAAAAATTTGGCATGGGATTGAATAAAACGGAAAAGAAAGGAAAGAAAAAGATATTGAAGAATAAAATGAAGATGACAAACCTTTTGACTGTTATTAATGTTGCCACTAAGACATTAAAAAACCAAAAACCATTAGACATTATGAGTGCAATTAAAGTTGCACGTAAATCAATTCATCAATCAATGGGTTCTAAGAAAAATGTTAAGAAGGATTATATCTCAAGCCCTATAGAAAGGGTTATATATTCTTTCTTAAGCCCTATAGTAAGGGGAAAGGAATTAAGAAACGAAAAAACTAATTTCTCTGCTACCCAATAGACCACTATCAAATATCGACATCATACATTTGGCTAAGAAATATATCGCACATTTTAAAGGGGTGTTTATGAGAGATCTACTCTCAGAAGCACCAACAAGTCGGGAGTGTGGTATAGTATAATTATATAATTTACGATCAAGTGGTACACATTGGGTTTTTGATCATTCTTAACAAAAAAAACTGTAACTGCTCGTAGCAGCTGAAAACAACTGGGGCCAGCTTATAACAACTAGTAAAGAACTAGTTAGCAGCTACTAAACAGATAATATCCATCTAATAACAGCTATTAATTAGCTAAAACAAGTAGTAAGCAACTACGAAACAAGTACTGAACAACTGCTAAACAGGTAGTAAACATCAAAATACAGCTAAATACAACGTGGAACAACTGTACCAAGTCCAAAAACCTCAACAACCATCATGAATCAGGAAAACCAGATGAACATTGTAATTAAAGAGTTAAATAAATTTAATAAAAAGACACTGCAATCGAAGACAAGGATGGCTGAAAATGTAAGATTACCGATCCTCAAGGCGGAACGCAAAACAACAAAGGTTGAAGAATCTATTGCTCTCTAGTTGGAGGAGCACATTCTGTATATGCCGGAAAGGTACACCTCTCTTCAAGATGATATCATCAATGAAATAGTTGATGGAAAATTTAACATTAATAAAAGTAATGACAATTTGTATTTAGAAATAAGTCAGTAATCATTAAAAGATTGAGATTTTAAGAATTTAACAAAAAAATACACTTTTTTAAATATAATGAAGAAAATGATTCAAATCTTTTTTTTATTTGGAATGGTATATAAGTATTACAGATTATGGCGTTCCCTAAACAGCATTTGTTTAGTAACTGAGGAGTGACTACATGAGTTTCGGAAATTTTAAATCTTTCATCTACAAACTTTGCCCAATATACTACAATGAATATTTTGTCACAGTTAACCAAAGCTAGATTTGCTTTGAAGCGAAAATTTTATGATCTCAAACAAGTCAAAAATCATTCGAATTTACAATTGGAGGAAACTTTTAAACCTATTACTGATCCCTTTGCTACTTGCATATCTCTATTTAGCTGAGTAACGGGTATATGATAGTCGAGGTACTCGACTATAGCGTTCTTCCTTGTTATTATACCCGTTACTCGTAGAGTAAAAGGGTATACTAGATTCGTTGGAAAATATGTAACAGGCAGAAGGAAGCGTTTCCGACCCCATAAAGTATATGTATTCTTGATCAGGATCACTAGCCGAGCCCACCCTAACGCCCATAAACCGCCCACAAACTTCAAAAAATCGTAAATATGAACGTGGATATCTCGGAAACTATCAGATTGAGAATTGGGATTTCAGATTTAGATTCCGTAGCCTTATACGCAGCGCAAGTTTACGCGAATATGCCACGCCCACTCTAACGCCCACAAACCGCGAAAACCTGTGACGCCCACAATTTTTATGCTAGATAAAAAATTTTAACTGAAATGTATTGGTCTCGTCAATACCTGTCGATTGGTCCAAACGCGTTCTTCCTTGTTATTATACCCGTTACTCGTAGAGTAAAAGGGTATACTAGATTCGTCGGAAAGTATGTAACAGGCAGAAGGAAGCGTTTCCGACCCCGTAAAGTATATATATTCTTGATCAGGATCACTAGCCGAGTCGATCTAGCCATGTCCGTCTGTCCGTCTGTCTGCCCGGGTGAACGCCTTTCTCAAAGACATGTTTATATTTACTGATACGCACGTGGTCCCCCCTACGGAATTTACTTGCAACAAATATTTTCAGGATTATACGATGTTTGTAATATTTGTTTTTCATGGGAAGAATATACATTACTTGGACTCGTTTTTATTGTTCTATGCACTCTATTATTATATTTATTAATTAATTGTTTATAAATATCTTCCACTTACATTTTCCATGGAAACTAAACTCACGTTTTATTAATTCTTTAAAATTTTTATTGAAACTTTTAGAGTACTGAAGGTTGAATAATGATTTATCCTAAGTTTTCATTAATACTTTAAATTTCGAATTAAAGAATTCAGTGGCATCATCAGTTTCCAGGTTTCTTGGTGTTCCATGACCCGATTTAAATATTCTCACCATGGCTTGGAAAACATAATTTGCATTTTTTGATTTTAATGCCCCCCTTAAGCATACTTCGAAAATGTGTCTATAACAGTCAACAAGTATCGGTACCCATCATTAGATTTCGAAAAAGCTCCCATTGCAACCAAATCTGCTTGCCTCAGATCGTTTATACCCCTTGTAATTACTCGTCTTTGTTAAAAGTTTTTTTCGAGATGGTCCGTGCAACTCATTTACAATTTCTCGCTTAATCTTGTTCTTCTAATACCTATCGATTGACCCAAAAAAAAGTTTGCCACGCCCACCCTAACGCCCATAAACCGCCCACAAACTTCAAAAAATCGTAGATATGAACGTGGATATCTCGGAAACTATTAAAGATAGAGAATTAAAATTTCAGATTTAGATTCCGTAGCCTTATACGCAGCGCAAGTTTGTTACGCGAATATGCCACGCCCACTCTAACGCCCACAAACCGCGAAAACCTGTGACGCGCACAATTTTTATGCTAGATAAAAAATTTTAACTGAAATGTATTGGTCTCGTCAATACCTACCGATTGGTCCAAAAAAAATTTGCCACGCCCACTTGAACGCCCATTACGCTTAAATATGTATACCGCCGGTAGGTGGCGCATTTTAATCTCGCTTTGCTACTTGCATATCTCTATTTAGCTGAGTAACGGGTATCTGATAGTCGAAAAAATTTGCCACGCCCACTCTAACGCCCATAACGCTTAAATCTGTATACCGCCGGTAGGTGGCGCATTTTAATCTCGCTTTGCTACTTGCATATCTCTATTTAGCTGAGTAACGGGTATCTGATAGTCGAGGTACTCGACTATAGCGTTTTTCCTTGTTATTATACCCGTTACTCGTAGAGTAAAAGGGTATACTAGATTCGTCGGAAAGTATGTAACAGGCAGAAGGAAGCGTTTCCGACCCCATAAAGTATATACATTCTTGATCAGGATCACTAGCCGAGCCCACCCTAACGCCCATAAACCGCCCACAAACTTCAAAAAATCGTAAATATGAACGTGGATATCTCGGAAACTATCAAAGATAGAGAATTGGGATTTCAGACATAGATTCCGTAGCCTTATACGCAGCGCAAGTTTGTTACGCGAATATGCCACGCCCATTCTAACGCCCACAAACCGCGAAAACCTGTGACGCCCACAATTTTTATGCTAGATAAGAAATTTTTACTGAAATGTATTGGTCTCGTCAATACCTATCGATTGGTCCAAAAAAAAATTGGCCACGCCCACTCTAACGCCCATAACGCTTAAATCTGTATACCGCCGCTTTGCTAATTGCATGTCTCTATTTAGCTGAGTAACGGTTATCTGATAGTCGAGGTACTCGACTATAGCGTTCTCCCTTGTTTTTATTTTAATATCTTTGTGCACCAGCAGACTCTTCTTTTTTTAATTGCTGCAATTGATTTCTTTTCTGTTTGGCAAAAAGCCCAGCTGTTTGACAGTAAGACCATGCCACACAAGACTGGTCGCGTGTCACGGCACCAGATAGCCGTCTTGGTGAAAAAGCAGCAGCATACTTTGTTACAAATATAATGAAAGCCAAGAAAAAATTTGGTATGGGATTGAATAAATCGGAAAAGAAAGGAAAGAAAAAGATATTGAAGAATAAAGTGAAGATGACAATCCTTTTGACTGTTATTAATGTTGCCACTAAGACATTAAAAAACCAAAAACTATTAGACATTATGAGTGCAATTAAAGTTGCACGTAAATCAATTCATCAATCAATGGGTTCTAAGAAAAATGTTAAGAAGGATTATATCTCAAGCCCTATAGAAAGGGTTATATATTCTTTCTTAAGCCCTATAGTAAGGGGAAAGGAATTAAGAAATGAAAAAACTAATTTCTCTGCTACCCAATAGACCACTATCAAATATCGACATCATACATTTTGCTAAGAAATATATCCCACATTTTAAAGGGGTGTTTATGAGAGATCTACTCTCAGAAGCACCAAAAAGTCGGGAGTGTGGTATAGTATAATTAGATAATTTACGATCAAGTGGTTCACATTGGGTTTTTGATCATTCTTAACATAAAAAACTGTAACTGCTCGTAGCAGCTGAAAACAACTGGGGCCAGCTTATAACAACTAGTAAAGAACTAGTTAGCAGCTACTAAACAGATAATATCCATCTAATAACAGCTATTAATTAGCTAAAACAAGTAGTAAGCAACTACGAAACAAGTACTGAACAACTGCTAAACAGGTAGTAAACATCAAAATACAGCTAAATACAACGTGCAACAGCTGTACCAAGTCCGAAAACCTCAACAACCATCATGAATCAGGAAAACCAGATGAACATTGTAATTAAAGATTTAAATAAATTTAATAAAAAGACACTGCAATCGAAGACAAGGATGGCTGAAAATGTAAGATTACCGATCCTCAAGGCGGAGCGCAAAACAACAAAGGTTGAAGAATCTATTGCTCTCGAGTTGGAGGAGCACATTCTGTATATGCCGGAAAGGTACACCTCTCTTCAAGATGATATCATCAATGAAACAGTTGATGGAAAATTTAATATTAATAAAAGTAATGACAATTTGTATTTAGAAATAAGGCAGTAATCATTAAAAGATTGAGATTTTAAGAATTTAACAAAAAATACACTTTTTTAAATATAATGAAGAAAATGATTCAAATCTTTTTTTTATTTGGAAATGGTATATAAATATTACAGATTATGGCGTTCCCTAAACAGCATTTGTTTAGTAACTGAGGAGTGACTACATGAATTTTGGAAATTTTAAATCTTTCATCTACAAAGTTTGTCAAATATACTACAATGAATATTTTGTCACAGTTAACCAAAACTACATTTGCTTTGAAGCGAAAATTTTATGATCTCAAACAAGTCAAAAATCATACGAATTTACAATTGGAGGAAACTTTTAAACCTATTACTGATCCCTTTGCTACTTGCATATCTCTATTTAGCTGAGTAACGGGTATATGATAGTCGAGGTACTCGACTATAGCGTTCTTCCTTGTTATTATACCCGTTACTCGTAGAGTAAAAGGGTATACTAGATTCGTTGGAAAATATGTAACAGGCAGAAGGAAGCGTTTCCGACCCCATAAAGTATATGTATTCTTGATCAGGATCACTAGCCGAGCCCACCCTAACGCCCATAAACCGCCCACAAACTTCAAAATATCGTAAATATGAACGTGGGTATCTCGGAAACTATCAGATTGAGAATTGGGATTTCAGATTTAGATTCCGTAGCCTTATACGCAGCGCAAGTTTGTTACGCGAATATGCCACGCCCACTCTAACGCCCACAAACCGCGAAAACCTGTGACGCCCACAATTTTTATGCTAGATAAAAAATTTTAATGAAATGTATTGTTTTCGTCAATACCTACCGATTGGTCCAATAAAAAATTGCCACGCCCAAAAAATTTTAACTGAAATGTAATGTTCCCATCAACACCTATCGATTTACCCAAAAAAAAGTTTGCCACGCCCACCCTAACGCCCGAAAACCGCCCACAAACTTCAAAAAATCGTAGATATGAACGTCGATATCTCGGAATCTATCAAATATAGAGAATTGGGATTACATATTTAGATTCCGTAGCCTTATACACAGCGCAAGTTTGTTACGCGAATATGCCACGCCCATTCTAACGCCCACAAACCGCGAAAACCTGTGACGCCCACAATTTTTATGCTAGATAAGAAATTTTAACTGAAATGTATTGGTCTCGTCAATACCTATCGATTGGTCCAAAAAAAAATTGGCCACGCCCACTCTAACGCCCATAACGCTTAAATCTGTATACCGCCGGTAGGTGGCGCATTTTAATCTCGCTTTGCTAATTGCATGTCTCTATTTAGCTGAGTAACGGTTATCTGGTAGTCGAGGTACTCGACTATAGCGTTCTTCCTTGTTATTATACCCGTTACTCGTAGAGTAAAAGGGTATACTAGATTCGTCGGAAAGTATGTAACCATAAAGTATATATATTCTTGATCAGGATCACTAGCCGAGCCCACCCTAACGCCCAAAAGCCGCCCACAAACTTCAAAAAATCGTAAATATGAACGTGGATATCTCGAAAACTATCAAAGATAGAAAATTGGGATTTCAGATTTAGATTCCGTAGCCTTATACGCAGCGCAAGTTTGTTACGCGAATATGCCACGCCCATTCTAACGCCCACAAACCGCAAAAACCTGTGACGTCCAAAATTTTTATGCTAGATAAAAAATATTAACTGAAATGTATTGGTCTCGTCAATACCTATCGATTGGTCCAAAAAACATTTTGCCACGCCCACTCTAACTCCCATAACGCTTAAATCTGTATACCGCCGGTAGGTGGCGCATTTTAATCTCGCTTTGCTACTTGCATATCTCTATTTAGCTGAGTAACGGGTATCTGATAGTCGAGGTACTCGACAATAGCGTTCTTCCTTGTTATTATATCCGTTACTCCTAGAGTAAACGGGTATACTAGATTCGTCGGAAAGTATGTAACAGGCAGAAGGAAGCGTTTCCGACCCCATAAAGTATATTTATTCCTGATCAGGATCACTAGCAAAGCCCACCCTAACGCCCATAAACCGACCACAAACTTCAAAAAATCGTAGATATGAACGTGGATACCTCGGAAACTATCAAAGATAGATAATTGGGATTTCAGATTTAGATTTCGTAGCCTTATACGCAGCGCAAGTTTGTTACGCGAATATGCCACGCCCACTCTAACGCCCACAAACCGCGAAAACCTGGGATGCCCACAATTTTTATGCTAGATAAGAAATTTTAACTGAAATGTATTGGTCTCGTCAATACCTTTTGATTGGTCCAAAAAAAAATTTGCCACGCACACTCTAACTCCCATAACGCTTAAATCTGTATACCGACGGTAGGTGGCGCATTTTAATCTCGCTTTGCTACTTGCATATCTCTCTTTAGCTGAGTAACGGGTATCTGATAGTCGAGGTACTCGACTATAGCGTTCTTCCTTGTTATTATACCCCTTACTCGTAGAGTAAAAGGGTATACTAGATTCGTCGGAAAGAATGTAACAGGCAGAAGGAAGCGTTTCCGACCCCATAAAGTATATTTATTCTTGATCAGGATCACTAGCAAAGCCCACCCTAACGCCCATAAACCGCCCACAAACTTCAAAAAATCGTAGATATGAACGTGGATACCTCGGAAACTATAAAAGATAGAGAATTGGGATTTCAGATTTAGATTTCGTAGCCTTATACGCAGCGCAAGTTTGTTACGCGAATATGCCACGCCCACTCTAACGCCCACAAACCGCGAAAACCTGGGATGCCCACAATTTTTATGCTAGATAAGAAATTTTAACTGAAATGTATTGGTCTCGTCAATACCTTTTGATTGGTCCAAAAAAAAATTTGCCACGCACACTCTAACTCCCATAACGCTTAAATCTGTATACCGACGGTAGGTGGCGCATTTTAATCTCGCTTTGCTACTTGCATATCTCTCTTTAGCTGAGTAACGGGTATCTGATAGTCGAGGTACTCGACTATAGCGTTCTTCCTTGTTATTATACCCGTTACTCGTAGAGTAAAAGGGTATACTAGATTCGTCGGAAAGAATGTAACAGGCAGAAGGAAGCGTTTCCGACCCCATAAAGTATATTTATTCTTGATCAGGATCACTAGCAAAGCCCACCCTAACGCCCATAAACCGCCCACAAACTTCAAAAAATCGTAGATATGAACGTGGATATCTCGGAAACTATCAAAGATAGAGAATTGGGATTTCAGATTTAGATTTCGTAGCCTTATACGCAGCGCAAGTTTGTTACGCGAATATGCCACGCCCACTCTAACGCCCACAAACCGCGAAAACCTGTGATGCCCACAATTTTTATGCTAGATAAGAAATTTTAACTGAAATGTATTGGTCTCGTCAATACCTTTTGATTGGTCCAAAAAAAAGTGCCACGCCCACTCTAACGGCCACAAACCGCCCAAAACTGTAGCTCCTGCAGTTTTGATGCTAGAATTAAAGTTAACTGAAATGTATTGGTCTCATCATTACCTATCGATTGACCTAAAATAATTTGCCACGCCCACTCTAACGCCCATAACGCATAAATCTACCGCCGGTAGGTGGCGCATTTCAACCTCTCTTTGCTGCTTGAATATCTCTATTTCCCTTTGGTTTCTTTAGCTGAGTAACGGGTATATGATAGTCGAGGTACTCGACTATAGCGTTCTTCCTTGTTATACCCGTTACTCGTAGAGTAAAAGGGTATACTAGATTCGTCGGAAAGTATGTAACAGGCAGAAGGAAGCGTTTCCGACCCCACAAAGTATATATATTCTTGATCAGGATCACTAGCCGAGTCGATCTAGCTATGTCCGTCTGTCCGTCTGTCCGTCTGTCCGTCTGTCCGTCTGTCCGTCTGTCTGTCCGTCCGGATGAACGCTGAGATCTCGGAAACTATGGGAGCTAGGCTATTGAGATTTGGCGTGCAGATTCCTGAGCTTCTTACGCAGCGCAAGTTTGTTTCGGCACAGTGCCACGCCCACTCTAACGCCCACAAACCGCCCAAAACTGTGGCTCCTACAGTTTTGATGCTAGAATAAAAATTTTAACTGAAATGTATTGTTCTCATCAATACCTATCGATTGACCCAAAAAAAAGTTTGCCACGCCCACTTTAACGCCCACAAACCGCGAAAACCTGTGACGCCCACAATTTTCATGCTAGATAAAAAATTTTAACTGAAATGTATTGGTCTCGTCGATACCTATCGATTGATCCAAAAAAAATTTGCCACGCCCACTCTAGCGCCCATAACGCTTAACTCTGTATACCGCCGGTAGGTGGCGCATTTTAATCTCGCTTTGCTACTTGCATATCTCCATATAGCTGAGTAACGGGTATCTGATAGTCGAGGTACTCGACTATAGCGTTCTTCCTTGTTTTTATTTTAATATCTTTGTGCACCAGCAGACTCTTCTTTTTATACCCGTTACTCGTAGAGTAAAAGGGTATACTAGATTCGTCGGAAAGTATGTAACAGGCAGAAGGAAGCGTTTCCGACCCCATAAAGTATATATATTCTTGATCAGGATCACTAGCCGAGTCGATCTAGCCATGTCCGTCTGTCCGTCTGTCCGTCTGTCCGTCTGTCCGTCTGACCGTCTGTCCGTCTGTCCGTCTGTCCCTCTGTCCGGATGAACGCTGAGATCTCGGAAACTATGGGAGCTAGGCTATTGAGATTTGGCGTGCAGATTCCTGAGCTTCCTACGCAGCGCAAGTTTGTTTCAGTAGACTGCCACGCCCACTCTAACGCCCACAAACCGCCCAAAACTGTGGCTCCAACAGTTTTGATGCTAGATAGAAAATACCTATCGATTGGTCCAAAAAAAATTTGCCACACCCACTCTAACGCCCATAACGATTAAATCTGTATACCGCCCACAAACTTCAAAAAATCGTAGATATGAACGTGGATATCTCGGAAACTATCAAAGATAGAGAATTGGGATTTCAGATTTAGATTTCGTAGCCTTATACGCAGCGCAAGTTTGTTACGCGAATATGCCACGCCCACTGTAACGCCCACAAACCACGAAAACCTGTGTTGCCCACAATTTTTATGCTAGATAAGAAATTTTAATTGAAATGTATTGGTCTCGTCAATACCTTTTGATTGGTCCAAAAAAAAATTTGCCACGCCCACTCTAACTCCCATAACGCTTAAATCTGTATACCGCCGGTAGGTGGCGCATTTTAATCTCGCTTTGCTACTTGCATATCTCTATTTAGCTGAGTAACGGGTATCTGATAGTCGAGGTACTCGACTATAGCGTTCTTCCTTGCTATTATACCCGTTACTCGTAGAGTAAAAGGGTATACTAGGTTCGTCGGAAAGTATGTAACAGGCAGAAGGAAGCGTTTCCGACCCCATAAAGTATATTTATTCTTGATCAGGATCACTAGCAAAATCGTAAATATGAACGTGGATATCTCGGAAACTATCAAAGATAGAGAGTTGGGATTTCAGATTTAGATTCCGTAGCCTTATACGCAGCGCAAGTTTGTTACGCGTATATGCCACGCCCACTCTAACGCCCACAAACCGCGAAAACCTGTGATGCCCACAATTTTTATGCTAGAGAAGAAATTTTAACTGAAATGTATTGGTCTCGTCAATACCTATCGATTGGTCCAAAAAAAAATTTGCCACGCCCACTCTAACTCCCAAAACGCTTAAATCTGTATACCGCCGGTAGATGGCGCATTTTAATCTTGCTTTGCCACTTGCATATCTCTATTTAGCTGAGTAACGGGTATCTAATAGTCGAGGTACTCGACTATAGCGTTCTTCCTTGTTATTATACCCGTTACTCGTAGAGTAAACGGGTATACTAGATTCGTCGAAAGGTATGTAACAGGCAGAAGGAAGCGTTTCCAACCCCATAAAGTATATTTATTCTTGATCAGGATCACTAGCAAAGCCCACCCTAACGCCCATAAACCGCCCACAAACTTCAAAAATTTGTAGATATGAACGTGGATATCTCGGAAACTATCAAAGATAGAGAATTTGTTTAAATCATATTTAGATTTCGTAGCCTTATACGCAGCGCAAGTTTGTTACGCGTATATGCCACGCCCACTCTAACGCCCACAAACCGCGAAAACCTGTGATGCCCACAGTTTTTATGCTAGAGAAGAAATTTTAACTGAAATGTATTGGTCTCGTCAATACCTATCGATTGGTCCAAAAAAAAAATTTGCCACGCCCACTCTAACGCCCATAACGCTTAAATCTGTATACCGCCGGTAGGTGGCGCATTTTAATCTCGCTTTGCTACTTGCATATCTCTATTTAGCTGAGTAACGGGTATCTGATAGTCGAGGTACTCGACAATAGCGTTCTTCCTTGTTATTATATCCGTTACTCCTAGAGTAAACGGGTATACTAGATTCGTCGGAAAGTATGTAACAGGCAGAAGGAAGCGTTTCCGACCCCATAAAGTATATTTATTCTTGATCAGGATCACTAGCAAAGCCCACCCTAACGCCCATAAACCGCCCACAAACTTCAAAAAATCGTAGATATGAACGTGGATACCTCGGAAACTATCAAAGATAGATAATTGGGATTTCAGATTTAGATTTCGTAGCCTTATACGCAGCTCAAGTTTGTTACGCGAATATGCCACGCCCACTCTAACGCCCACAAACCGCGAAAACCTGGGATGCCCACAATTTTTATGCTAGATAAGAAATTTTAACTGAAATGTATTGGTCTCGTCAATACCTTTTGATTGGTCCAAAAAAAAATTTGCCACGCACACTCTAACTCCCATAACGCTTAAATCTGTATACCGACGGTAGGTGGCGCATTTTAATCTCGCTTTGCTACTTGCATATCTCTCTTTAGCTGAGTAACGGGTATCTGATAGTCGAGGTACTCGACTATAGCGTTCTTCCTTGTTATTATACCCGTTACTCGTAGAGTAAAAGGGTATACTAGATTCGTCGGAAAGAATGTAACAGGCAGAAGGAAGCGTTTCCGACCCCATAAAGTATATTTATTCTTGATCAGGATCACTAGCAAAGCCCACCCTAACGCCCATAAACCGCCCACAAACTTCAAAAAATCGTAGATATGAACGTGGATACCTCGGAAACTATCAAAGATAGAGAATTGGGATTTCAGATTTAGATTTCGTAGCCTTATACGCAGCGCAAGTTTGTTACGCGAATATGCCACGCCCACTCTAACGCCCACAAACCGCGAAAACCTGGGATGCCCACAATTTGTATGCTAGATAAGAAATTTTAACTGAAATGTATTGGTCTCGTCAATACCTTTTGATTGGTCCAAAAAAAAATTTGCCACGCACACTCTAACTCCCATAACGCTTAAATCTGTATACCGACGGTAGGTGGCGCATTTTAATCTCGCTTTGCTACTTGCATTTCTCTATTTAGCTGAGTAACGGGTATCTAATAGTCGAGGTACTCGACTATAGCGTTCTTCCTTGTTATTATACCCGTTACTCGTAGAGTAAACGGGTATACTAGATTCGTCGAAAGGTATGTAACAGGCAGAAGGAAGCGTTTCCAACCCCATAAAGTATATTTATTCTTGATCAGGATCACTAGCAAAGCCCACCCTAACGCCCATAAACCGCCCACAAACTTCAAAAATTTGTAGATATGAACGTGGATATCTCGGAAACTATCAAAGATAGAGAATTTGTTTAAATCATATTTAGATTTCGTAGCCTTATACGCAGCGCAAGTTTGTTACGCGTATATGCCACGCCCACTCTAACGCCCACAAACCGCGAAAACCTGTGATGCCCACAGTTTTTATGCTAGAGAAGAAATTTTAACTGAAATGTATTGGTCTCGTCAATACCTATCGATTGGTCCAAAAAAAAAATTTGCCACGCCCACTCTAACGCCCATAACGCTTAAATCTGTATACCGCCGGTAGGTGGCGCATTTTAATCTCGCTTTGCTACTTGCATATCTCTCTTTAGCTGAGTAACGGGTATCTGATAGTCGAGGTACTCGACTATAGCGTTCTTCCTTGTTATTATACCCGTTACTCGTAGAGTAAAAGGGTATACTAGATTCGTCGGAAAGAATGTAACAGGCAGAAGGAAGCGTTTCCGACCCCATAAAGTATATTTATTCTTGATCAGGATCACTAGCAAAGCCCACCCTAACGCCCATAAACCGCCCACAAACTTCAAAAAATCGTAGATATGAACGTGGATACCTCGGAAACTATCAAAGATAGAGAATTGGGATTTCAGATTTAGATTTCGTAGCCTTATACGCAGCGCAAGTTTGTTACGCGAATATGCCACGCCCACTCTAACGCCCACAAACCGCGAAAACCTGGGATGCCCACAATTTTTATGCTAGATAAGAAATTTTAACTGAAATGTATTGGTCTCGTCAATACCTTTTGATTGGTCCAAAAAAAAATTTGCCACGCACACTCTAACTCCCATAACGCTTAAATCTGTATACCGACGGTAGGTGGCGCATTTTAATCTCGCTTTGCTACTTGCATATCTCTATTTAGCTGAGTAACGGGTATCTAATAGTCGAGGTACTCGACTATAGCGTTCTTCCTTGTTATTATACCCGTTACTCGTAGAGTAAACGGGTATACTAGATTCGTCGAAAGGTATGTAACAGGCAGAAGGAAGCGTTTCCAACCCCATAAAGTATATTTATTCTTGATCAGGATCACTAGCAAAGCCCACCCTAACGCCCATAAACCGCCCACAAACTTCAAAAAATCGTAGATATGAACGTGGATACCTCGGAAACTATCAAAGATAGATAATTGGGATTTCAGATTTAGATTTCGTAGCCTTATACGCAGCTCAAGTTTGTTACGCGAATATGCCACGCCCACTCTAACGCCCACAAACCGCGAAAACCTGGGATGCCCACAATTTTTATGCTAGATAAGAAATTTTAACTGAAATGTATTGGTCTCGTCAATACCTTTTGATTGGTCCAAAAAAAAATTTGCCACGCACACTCTAACTCCCATAACGCTTAAATCTGTATACCGACGGTAGGTGGCGCATTTTAATCTCGCTTTGCTACTTGCATATCTCTCTTTAGCTGAGTAACGGGTATCTGATAGTCGAGGTACTCGACTATAGCGTTCTTCCTTGTTATTATACCCGTTACTCGTAGAGTAAAAGGGTATACTAGATTCGTCGGAAAGAATGTAACAGGCAGAAGGAAGCGTTTCCGACCCCATAAAGTATATTTATTCTTGATCAGGATCACTAGCAAAGCCCACCCTAACGCCCATAAACCGCCCACAAACTTCAAAAAATCGTAGATATGAACGTGGATACCTCGGAAACTATCAAAGATAGAGAATTGGGATTTCAGATTTAGATTTCGTAGCCTTATACGCAGCGCAAGTTTGTTACGCGAATATGCCACGCCCACTCTAACGCCCACAAACCGCGAAAACCTGGGATGCCCACAATTTTTATGCTAGATAAGAAATTTTAACTGAAATGTATTGGTCTCGTCAATACCTTTTGATTGGTCCAAAAAAAAATTTGCCACGCACACTCTAACTCCCATAACGCTTAAATCTGTATACCGACGGTAGGTGGCGCATTTTAATCTCGCTTTGCTACTTGCATATCTCTATTTAGCTGAGTAACGGGTATCTAATAGTCGAGGTACTCGACTATAGCGTTCTTCCTTGTTATTATACCCGTTACTCGTAGAGTAAACGGGTATACTAGATTCGTCGAAAGGTATGTAACAGGCAGAAGGAAGCGTTTCCAACCCCATAAAGTATATTTATTCTTGATCAGGATCACTAGCAAAGCCCACCCTAACGCCCATAAACCGCCCACAAACTTCAAAAATTTGTAGATATGAACGTGGATATCTCGGAAACTATCAAAGATAGAGAATTTGTTTAAATCATATTTAGATTTCGTAGCCTTATACGCAGCGCAAGTTTGTTACGCGTATATGCCACGCCCACTCTAACGCCCACAAACCGCGAAAACCTGTGATGCCCACAGTTTTTATGCTAGAGAAGAAATTTTAACTGAAATGTATTGGTCTCGTCAATACCTATCGATTGGTCCAAAAAAAAAATTTGCCACGCCCACTCTAACGCCCATAACGCTTAAATCTGTATACCGCCGGTAGGTGGCGCATTTTAATCTCGCTTTGCTACTTGCATATCTCTCTTTAGCTGAGTAACGGGTATCTGATAGTCGAGGTACTCGACTATAGCGTTCTTCCTTGTTATTATACCCGTTACTCGTAGAGTAAAAGGGTATACTAGATTCGTCGGAAAGAATGTAACAGGCAGAAGGAAGCGTTTCCGACCCCATAAAGTATATTTATTCTTGATCAGGATCACTAGCAAAGCCCACCCTAACGCCCATAAACCGCCCACAAACTTCAAAAAATCGTAGATATGAACGTGGATACCTCGGAAACTATCAAAGATAGAGAATTGGGATTTCAGATTTAGATTTCGTAGCCTTATACGCAGCGCAAGTTTGTTACGCGAATATGCCACGCCCACTCTAACGCCCACAAACCGCGAAAACCTGGGATGCCCACAATTTTTATGCTAGATAAGAAATTTTAACTGAAATGTATTGGTCTCGTCAATACCTTTTGATTGGTCCAAAAAAAAATTTGCCACGCACACTCTAACTCCCATAACGCTTAAATCTGTATACCGACGGTAGGTGGCGCATTTTAATCTCGCTTTGCTACTTGCATATCTCTATTTAGCTGAGTAACGGGTATCTAATAGTCGAGGTACTCGACTATAGCGTTCTTCCTTGTTATTATACCCGTTACTCGTAGAGTAAACGGGTATACTAGATTCGTCGAAAGGTATGTAACAGGCAGAAGGAAGCGTTTCCAACCCCATAAAGTATATTTATTCTTGATCAGGATCACTAGCAAAGCCCACCCTAACGCCCATAAACCGCCCACAAACTTCAAAAATTTGTAGATATGAACGTGGATATCTCGGAAACTATCAAAGATAGAGAATTTGTTTAAATCATATTTAGATTTCGTAGCCTTATACGCAGCGCAAGTTTGTTACGCGTATATGCCACGCCCACTCTAACGCCCACAAACCGCGAAAACCTGTGATGCCCACAGTTTTTATGCTAGAGAAGAAATTTTAACTGAAATGTATTGGTCTCGTCAATACCTATCGATTGGTCCAAAAAAAAAATTTGCCACGCCCACTCTAACGCCCATAACGCTTAAATCTGTATACCGCCGGTAGGTGGCGCATTTTAATCTCGCTTTGCTACTTGCATATCTCTATTTAGCTGAGTAACGGGTATCTGATAGTCGAGGTACTCGACAATAGCGTTCTTCCTTGTTATTATATCCGTTACTCCTAGAGTAAACGGATATACTAGATTCGTCGGAAAGTATGTAACAGGCAGAAGGAAGCGTTTCCGACCCCATAAAGTATATTTATTCTTGATCAGGATCACTAGCAAAGCCCACCCTAACGCCCATAAACCGCCCACAAACTTCAAAAAATCGTAGATATGAACGTGGATACCTCGGAAACTATCAAAGATAGATAATTGGGATTTCAGATTTAGATTTCGTAGCCTTATACGCAGCTCAAGTTTGTTACGCGAATATGCCACGCCCACTCTAACGCCCACAAACCGCGAAAACCTGGGATGCCCACAATTTTTATGCTAGATAAGAAATTTTAACTGAAATGTATTGGTCTCGTCAATACCTTTTGATTGGTCCAAAAAAAAATTTGCCACGCACACTCTAACTCCCATAACGCTTTAATCTGTATACCGACGGTAGGTGGCGCATTTTAATCTCGCTTTGCTACTTGCATATCTCTCTTTAGCTGAGTAACGGGTATCTGATAGTCGAGGTACTCGACTATAGCGTTCTTCCTTGTTATTATACCCGTTACTCGTAGAGTAAAAGGGTATACTAGATTCGTCGGAAAGAATGTAACAGGCAGAAGGAAGCGTTTCCGACCCCATAAAGTATATTTATTCTTGATCAGGATCACTAGCAAAGCCCACCCTAACGCCCATAAACCGCCCACAAACTTCAAAAAATCGTAGATATGAACGTGGATACCTCGGAAACTATCAAAGATAGAGAATTGGGATTTCAGATTTAGATTTCGTAGCCTTATACGCAGCGCAAGTTTGTTACGCGAATATGCCACGCCCACTCTAACGCCCACAAACCGCGAAAACCTGGGATGCCCACAATTTTTATGCTAGATAAGAAATTTTAACTGAAATGTATTGGTCTCGTCAATACCTTTTGATTGGTCCAAAAAAAAATTTGCCACGCACACTCTAACTCCCATAACGCTTAAATCTGTATACCGACGGTAGGTGGCGCATTTTAATCTCGCTTTGCTACTTGCATATCTCTCTTTAGCTGAGTAACGGGTATCTGATAGTCGAGGTACTCGACTATAGCGTTCTTCCTTGTTATTATACCCGTTACTCGTAGAGTAAAAGGGTATACTAGATTCGTCGGAAAGAATGTAACAGGCAGAAGGAAGCGTTTCCGACCCCATAAAGTATATTTATTCTTGATCAGGATCACTAGCAAAGCCCACCCTAACGCCCATAAACCGCCCACAAACTTCAAAAAATCGTAGATATGAACGTGGATATCTCGGAAACTATCAAAGATAGAGAATTGGGATTTCAGATTTAGATTTCGTAGCCTTATACGCAGCGCAAGTTTGTTACGCGAATATGCCACGCCCACTCTAACGCCCACAAACCGCGAAAACCTGTGATGCCCACAATTTTTATGCTAGATAAGAAATTTTAACTGAAATGTATTGGTCTCGTCAATACCTTTTGATTGGTCCAAAAAAAAGTGCCACGCTTACTCTAACGGCCACAAACCGCCCAAAACTGTAGCTCCTGCAGTTTTGATGCTAGAATTAAAGTTAACTGAAATGTATTGGTCTCATCATTACCTATCGATTGACCTAAAATAATTTGCCACGCCCACTCTAACGCCCATAACGCATAAATCTACCGCCGGTAGGTGGCGCATTTCAACCTCTCTTTGCTGCTTGAATATCTCTATTTCCCTTTGGTTTCTTTAGCTGAGTAACGGGTATATGATAGTCGAGGTACTCGACTATAGCGTTCTTCCTTGTTTTTATTTTAATATCTTTGTGCACCAGCAGACTCTTCTTTTTATACCCGTTACTCGTAGAGTAAAAGGGTATACTAGATTCGTCGGAAAGTATGTAACAGGCAGAAGGAAGCGTTTCCGACCCCATAAAGTATATATATTCTTGATCAGGATCACTAGCCGAGTCGATCTAGCCATGTCCGTCTGTCCGTCTGTCCGTCTGTCCGTCTGACCGTCTGTCCGTCTGTCCGTCTGTCCGGATGAACGCTGAGATCTCGGAAACTATGGGAGCTAGGCTATTGAGATTTGGCGTGCAGATTCCTGAGCTTCCTACGCAGCGCAAGTTTGTTTCAGTAGACTGCCACGCCCACTCTAACGCCCACAAACCGCCCAAAACTGTGGCTCCTACAGTTTTGATGCTAGATAGAAAATTTTAACTGAAATGTAATGTTCTCATCAATACCTATCGATTGACCCAAAAAAAAGTTTGCCACGCCCACTTTAACGCCCACAAACCGCAAAACCCTTTGACGCCCACAATTTTTATGCTAGATAAAAATTTTTAACTGAAATGTATTGGTCTCGTCAATACCTATCGATTGATCCAAAAAAAAATTTGCCACGCCCACTCTAACGCCCATAACGCTTAAATCTGTATACCGCCGGTAGGTGGCGCATTTTAATCTCGCTTTGCTGCTTGCATATCTCCATTTAGCTGAGTAACGGGTATCTGATAGTCAAGGTACTCGACTATAGCGTTCTCCCATGTTTTAATTGCTGCAATTGAAAAGCCCAGCTGTTTGACAGTAAGACCATGCCACACAAGACTGGTCGCGTGTCAGGGCACCAGATAGCCGTCTTGGTGAAAAAGCAGCAGCATACTTTGTTACAAATATAATGAAAGCCAAGAAAAAATTTGGCATGGGATTGAATAAAACGGAAAAGAAAGGAAAGAAAGATATTGAAAAATAAAATGAAGATGACAAACCTTTTGACTGTTATTAATGTTGCCACTAAGACATTAAAAAACCAAAAACCATTAGACATTATGAGTGCAATTAAAGTTGCACGTAAATCATTTCATCAATCAATGGGTTCTAAGAAAAATGTTAAGAAGGATTATATCTCAAGCCCTATAGAAAGGGTTATATATTCTTTCTTAAGCCCTATAGTAAGGGGAAAGGAATTAAGAAACGAAAAAACTAATTTCTCTGCTACCCAATAGACCACTATCAAATATCGACATCATACATTTGGCTAAGAAATATATCGCACATTTTAAAGGGGTGTTTATGAGAGATCTACTCTCAGAAGCACCAACAAGTCGGGAGTGTGGTATAGTATAATTATATAATTTACGATCAAGTGGTACACATTGGGTTTTTGATCATTCTTAACAAAAAAAACTGTAACTGCTCGTAGCAGCTGAAAACAACTGGGGCCAGCTTATAACAACTAGTAAAGAACTAGTTAGCAGCTACTAAACAGATAATATCCATCTAATAACAGCTATTAATTAGCTAAAACAAGTAGTAAGCAACTACGAAACAAGTACTGAACAACTGCTAAACAGGTAGTAAACATCAAAATACAGCTAAATACAACGTGGAACAACTGTACCAAGTCCAAAAACCTCAACAACCATCATGAATCAGGAAAACCAGATGAACATTGTAATTAAAGAGTTAAATAAATTTAATATAAAGACACTGCAATCGAAGGCAAGGATGGCTGAAAATGTAAGATTACCGATCCTCAAGGCGGAGCGCAAAACAACAAAGGTTGAAGAATCTATTGCTCTCGAGTTGGAGGAGCACATTCTGTATATGCCGGAAAGGTACACCTCTCTTCAAGATGATATCATCAATGAAATAGTTGATGGAAAATTTAACATTAATAAAAGTAATGACAATTTGTATTTAGAAATAAGTCAGTAATCATTAAAAGATTGAGATTTTAAGAATTTAACAAAAAAATACACTTTTTTAAATATAATGAAGAAAATGATTCAAATCTTTTTTTTATTTGGAATGGTATATAAGTATTACAGATTATGGCGTTCCCTAAACAGCATTTGTTTAGTAACTGAGGAGTGACTACATGAATTTCGGAAATTTTAAATCTTTCATCTACAAACTTTGTCAAATATACTACAATGAATATTTTGTCACAGTTAACCAAAGCTAGATTTGCTTTGAAGCGAAAATTTTATGATCTCAAACAAGTCAAAAATCATTCGAATTTACAATTGGAGGAAACTTTTAAACCTATTACTGATCCCTTTGCTACTTGCATATCTCTATTTAGCTGAGTAACGGGTATATGATAGTCGAGGTACTCGACTATAGCGTTCTTCCCTGTTATTATACCCGTTACTCGTAAGGTTAAAGGGGTATACTAGATTCGTCGAAAAATATGTAACAGGCAGAAGGAAGCGTTTCCGACCCCATAAAGTATATGTATTCTTGATCAGGATCACTAGCCGAGCCCACCCTAACGCCCATAAACCGCCCACAAACTTCAAAAAATCGTAAATATGAACGTGGATATCTCGGAAACTATCACATTGAGAATTGGGATTTCAGATTTAGATTCCGTAGCCTTATACGCAGCGCAAGTTTGTTACGCGAATATGCCACGCCCACTCTAACGCCCACAAACCGCGAAAACCTGTGACGCCCACAATTTTTATGCTAGATAAAAATTTTTAATGAAATGTATTGTTTTCGTCAATACCTATCGATTGGTCCAATAAAAAATTGCCACGCCCAAAAAATTTTAACTGAAATGTAATGTTCTCATCAATACCTATCGATTTACCCAAAAAAAGTTTGCCACGCCCACCCTAACGCCCAAAAACCGCCCACAAACTTCAAAAAACCCTTTGACGCCCACAATTTTCATGCTAGATAAAAATTTTTAACTGAAATGTATTGGTCTCGTCAATACCTATCGATTGATCCAAAAAAAAATTTGCCACGCCCACTCTAACGCCCATAACGCTTAAATCTGTATACCGCCGGTAGGTGGCGCATTTTAATCTCGCTTTGCTGCTTGCATATCTCCATTTAGCTGAGTAACGGGTATCTGATAGTCAAGGTACTCGACTATAGCGTTCTCCCTTGTTTGGGATTTCAGATTTAGATTCCGTAGCCTTATACGCAGCGCAAGTTTGTTACGCGAATATGCCACGCCCACTCTAACGCCCACAAACCGCGAAAACCTGTGACGCCCACAATTTTTATGCTAGATAAAAATTTTTAATGAAATGTATTGTTTTCGTCAATACCTATCGATTGGTCCAATAAAAAATTGCCACGCCCAAAAAATTTTAACTGAAATGTAATGTTCTCATCAATACCTATCGATTTACCCAAAAAGTTTGCCACGCCCACCCTAACGCCCAAAAACCGCCCACAAACTTCAAAAAATCGTAAATATGAACGTCAATATCTCGGAAACTATCAAAGATAGAGAATTGGGATTACAGATTTAGATTCCGTAGCCTTATACACAGCGCAAGTTTGTTACGCGAATATGCCACGCCCATTCTAACGCCCACAAACCGCGAAAACCTGTGACGCCCACAATTTTTATGCTAGACAAGAAATTTTAACTGAAATGTATTGGTCTCGTCAATACCTATCGATTGGTCCAATAAAAAATTGCCACGCCCAAAAAATTTTAACTGAAATGTAATGTTCTCATCAATACCTATCGATTTACCCAAAAAAAAAGTTTGCCACGCCCACCCTAACGCCCAAAAAACGCCCACAAACTTCAAAAAATCGTAAATATGAACGTCGATATCTCGGAAACTATCAAGGATAGAGAATTGGGATTACAGATTTAGATTCCGTAGCCTTATACACAGCGCAAGTTTGTTACGCGAATATGCCACGCCCATTCTAACGCCCACAAACAGCGAAAACCTGTGACGCCCACAATTTTTATGCTAGATGAGAAATTTTAACTGAAATGTATTGGTCAATACCTATCGATTGGTCCAAAAAAAAATTGGCCACGCCCACTCTAACGCCCATAACGCTTAAATCTGTATACCGCCGGTAGGTGGCGCATTTTAATCTCGCTTTGCTACTTGCATATCTCTATTTAGCTGAGTAACGGGTATCTGATAGTCGAGGTACTCGACTATAGCGTTCTTCCTTGTTATTATACCCGTTACTCGTAGAGTAAAAGGGTATACTAGATTCGTCAGAAAGTATGTAACAGGCAGAAGGAAGCGTTTCCGACCCCATAAAGTATATATATTCTTGATCAGGATCACTAGCCGAGCCCACCCTAACGCCCACAACCTTCAAAAAATCGTAGATATGAACGTGGATATCTCGGAAACTATCAAAGATAGAGAATTGGGATTTCAGACTTAGATTCCGTAGCCTTATAAGCAGCGCAAGTTTGTTACGCGAATATGCCACGCCCACTTTAACGCCCACAAACCGCAAACCTGTGACGCCCACAATTTTTATGCTAGATAAAAAATTTTAACTGAAATGTATTGGTCTCGTCAATACCTATCGATTGGTCCAAAAAAAAATTTGCCACGCCCACTCTAACGCCCATAACGGTTAAATCTGTACACCGCCGGTAGGTGGCGCATTTTAATCTCGCTTTGCTACTTGCATATCTCTATTTAGCTGAGTAACGGGTATCGGATAGTCGAGGTACTCGACTATAGCGTTCTTCCTTGTTATTATACCCGTTACTCGTAGAGTAAAAGGGTATACTAGATTCGTCGGAAAGTATGTAACAGGCAGAAGGAAGCGTTTCCGACCCCATAAAGTATATATATTCTTGATCAGGATCACTAGCCGAGCCCACCCTAACGCCCATAAATTGCCCACAAACTTCAAAAAATCGTAGATATGAACGTGGATATCTCGGAAACTATCAAAGAGAGAATTGGGATTTCAGATTTAGATTTCGTAGCCTTATACGCAGCGCAAGTTTGTTACACGAACATGCCCACTCTAACGCCCACAAACCGCGAAAACCTGTGACGCCCACAATTTTTATCCTAGATAAGAAATTTTAACTGAAATGTATTGGTCTCGTCAATACCTATCGATTGGTCCAAAAAAAAATTTGCCACGCCCACTCTAACGCCCATAACGCTTAAATCTGTACACCGCCGGTAGGTGGCGCATTTTAATCTCGCTTTGCTACTTGCATATCTCTATTAAGCTGAGTAACGGGTATCTGATAGTCGAGGTACTGGACTATAGCGTTCTTCCTTGCTATTATACCCGTTACTCGTAGAGTAAACGGGTATACTAGATTCGTCAAAAGGTATGTAACAGGCAGAAGGAAGCGTTTCCGACCCCATAAAGTATATTTATTCTTGATCAGGATCACTAGCAAAGCCCACCCTAACGCCCATAAACCGCCCACAAACTTCAAAAAATCGTAAATATGAACGTGGATATCTCGGAAACTATCAAAGATAGAAAATTGGGATTTCAGATTTAGATTCCGTAGCCTTATACGCAGCGCAAGTTTGTTACGCGAATATGCCACGCCCACTGTAACGCCCACAAACCACGAAAACCCGTGATGCCCACAATTTTTATGCTAGATAAGAAATTTTAACTGAAATGTATTGGTCTCGTCAATACCTATCGATTGGTCCAAAAAAAAATTTGCCACGCCCACTCTAACTCCCATAACGCTTAAATCTGTATACCGCCGGTAGGTGGCGCATTTTAATCTCGCTTTGCTACTTGCATATCTCTATTTAGCTGAGTAACGGGTATCTGATAGTCGAGGTACTCGACTATAGCGTTCTTCCTTGCTACTATACCCGTTACTCGTAGAGTAAAAGGGTATACTAGATTCGTCGGAAAGTATGTAAAAGGCAAAAGGAAGCGTTTCCGACCCCATAAAGTATATTTATTCTTGATCAGGATCACTAGCAAAATCGTAAATATGAACGTGGATATCTCGGAAACTATCAAAGATAGATACGTTACTCGTAGAGTAAAAGGGTATACTAGATTCGTCGGAAAGTATGTAAAAGGCAAAAGGAAGCGTTTCCGACCCCCTTAAAGTATATTTATTCTTGATCAGGATCACTAGCAAAATCGTAAATATGAACGTGGATATCTCGGAAACTATCAAAGATAGAGAATTGGGATTTCAGATTTAGATTCCGTAGCCTTATATGCAGCGCAAGTACTCGACTATAGCGTTCTTCCTTGTTATTATACCCGTTACTCGTAGAGTAAAAGGGTATACTAGATTCGTCGGAAAGTATGTAACAGGCAGAAGGAAGCGTTTCCGACCCCATAAAGTATATTTATTCTTGATCAGGATCACTAGCAAAATCGTAAGTATGAACGTGGATATCTCGGAAACTATCAAAGATAGAGAATTGGGATTTCAGATTTAGATTCCGTAGCCTTATACGCAGCGCAAGTACTCGACTATAGCGTTCTTCCTTGTTATTATACCCGTTACTCGTAGAGTAAAAGGGTATACTAGATTCGTCGGAAAGTATGTAACAGTCAGAAGGAAGCGTTTCCGACCCCATAAAGTATATTTATTCTTGATCAGGATCACTAGCAAAATCGTAAATATGAACGTGGATATCTCGGAAACTATCAAAGATAGAGAATTGGGATTTTAAATTTAGATTCCGTAGCCTTATACGCAGCGCAAGTTTGTTACGCGAATATGCCACGCCCACTCTAACGCCCACAAACCGCGAAAACCTGTGATGCCCACAATTTTTATGCTAGATAAGAAATTTTAACTGAAATGTATTGGTCTCGTCAATACCTATCGATTGGTCCAAAAAAAAATTTGCCACGCCCACTCTAACTTCCATAACGCTTAAATCTGTATACCGCCGGTAGGTGGCGCATTTTAATCTCGCTTTGCTACTTGCATATCTCTATTTAGCTGAGTAACGGAAAGTATGTAACAGGCAGAAGGAAGCGTTTCCGACCCCATAAAGTATATATATTCTTGATCAGGATCACTACACTACTACCACAATTTTTATGCTAGATAAAAAAATTTAACTGAAATGTAATGTTCTCATCAAACCTATCGATTGACCCAAAAAAAAGTTTACCACGCCCACCCTAACGCCCATAAACCGCCCACAAAATTAAAAAAATCGTAAATATGAACGTGGATATCTCGGAAACTATAAAAGATAGAGAATTGGGATTTCAGATTTAGATTCCGTAGCCTTATACGCAGCGCAAGTTTGTTACACGAACATGCCACGCCCACTCTAACGCCCACAAACCGCGAAAACCTGTGATGCCCACAATTTTTATGCTAGATAAGAAATTTTAACTGAAATGTATTGGTCTCGTCAATACCTATCGATTGGTCCAAAAAAAAATTTGCCACGCCCACTCTAACTCCCATAACGCTTAAATCTGTATACCGCCGGTAGGTGGCGCATTTTAATCTCGCTTTGCTACTTGCATATCTCTATTTAGCTGAGTAACGGGTATCTGATAGTCGAGGTACTCGACTATAGCGTTCTTCCTTGCTATTATACCCGTTACTCGTAGAGTAAAAGGGTATACTAGATTCGTCGGAAAGTATGTAACAGGCAGAAGGAAGCGTTTCCGACCCCATAAAGTATATTTATTCTTGATCAGGATCACTAGCAAAATCGTAAATATGAACGTGGATATCTCGGAAACTATCAAAGATAGAGAATTGGGATTTCAGATTTAGATTCCGTAGCCTTATACGCAGCGCAAGTACTCGACTATAGCGTTCTTCCTTGTTATTATACCCGTTACTCGTAGAGTAAAAGGGTATACTAGATTCGTCGGAAAGTATGTAACAGGCAGAAGGAAGCGTTTCCGACCCCATAAAGTATATTTATTCTTGATCAGGATCACTAGCAAAATCGTAAATATGAACGTAAATATCTCGGAAACTATCAAAGATAGAGAATTGGGATTTCAAATTTAGATTCCGTAGCCTTATACGCAGCGCAAGTTTGTTACGCGAATATGCCACGCCCACTCTAACGCCCACAAACCGCGAAAACCTGTGATGCCCACAATTTTTATGCTAGATAAGAAATTTTAACTGAAATGTATTGGTCTCGTCAATACCTATCGATTGGTCCAAAAAAAAATTTGCCACGCCCACTCTAACGCCCATAACGCTTAAATCTGTATACCGCCGGTAGGTGGCGCATTTTAATCTCGCTTTGCTACTTGCATATCTCCATTTAGCTGAGTAACGGAAAGTATGTAACAGGCAGAAGGAAGCGTTTCCGACCCCATAAAGTATATATATTCTTGATCAGGATCACTACACTACTACCACAATTTTTATGCTAGATAAAAAATTTTAACTGAAACGTAATGTTCTGATCAAACCTATCGATTGACCCAAAAAAAAGTTTACCACGCCCACCCTAACGCCCATAAACCGCCCACAAAATTCAAAAAATCGTAAATATGAACGTGGATATCTCGGAAACTACAATATAAAAGATAGAGTTTTGGGATTTCAGATTTAGATTCCGTAGCCTTATACGCAGCGCAAGTTTGTTACACGAACATGCCACGCCCACTCTAACGCCCACAAACCGCGAAAACCTGTGATGCCCACAATTTTTATGCTAGATAAGAAATTTTAACTGAAATGTATTGGTCTCGTCAATACCTATCGATTGGTCCAAAAAAAAATTTGCCACGCCCACTCTAACTCCCATAACGCTTAAATCTGTATACCGCCGGTAGGTGGCGCATTTTAATCTCGCTTTGCTACTTGCATATCTCTATTTAGCTGAGTAACGGGTATCTGATAGTCGAGGTACTCGACTATAGCGTTCTTCCTTGCTACTATACCCGTTACTCGTAGAGTAAAAGGGTATACTAGATTCGTCGGAAAGTATGTAAAAGGCAAAAGGAAGCGTTTCCGACCCCATAAAGTATATTTATTCTTGATCAGGATCACTAGCAAAATCGTAAATATGAACGTGGATATCTCGGAAACTATCAAAGATAGAGAATTGGGATTTCAGATTTAGATTCCGTAGCCTTATACGCAGCGCAAGTACTCGACTATAGCGTTCTTCCTTGTTATTATACCCGTTACTCGTAGAGTAAAAGGGTATACTAGATTCGTCGGAAAGTATGTAACAGGCAGAAGGAAGCGTTTCCGACCCCATAAAGTATATTTATTCTTGATCAGGATCACTAGCAAAATCGTAAATATGAACGTGGATATCTCGGAAACTATCAAAGATAGAGAATTGGGATTTCAGATTTAGATTCCGTAGCCTTATACGCAGCGCAAGTACTCGACTATAGCGTTCTTCCTTGTTATTATACCCGTTACTCGTAGAGTAAAAGGGTATACTAGATTCGTCGGAAAGTATGTAACAGGCAGAAGGAAGCGTTTCCGACCCCATAAAGTATATTTATTCTTGATCAGGATCACTAGCAAAATCGTAAATATGAACGTGGATATCTCGGAAACTATCAAAGATAGAGAATTGGGATTTCAAATTTAGATTCCGTAGCCTTATACGCAGCGCAAGTTTGTTACGCGAATATGCCACGCCCACTCTAACGCCCACAAACCGCGAAAACCTGTGATGCCCACAATTTTTATGCTAGATAAGAAATTTTAACTGAAATGTATTGGTCTCGTCAATACCTATCGATTGGTCCAAAAAAAAATTTGCCACGCCCACTCTAACGCCCATAACGCTTAAATCTGTATACCGCCGGTAGGTGGCGCATTTTAATCTCGCTTTGCTACTTGCATATCTCCATTTAGCTGAGTAACGGAAAGTATGTAACAGGCAGAAGGAAGCGTTTCCGACCCCATAAAGTATATATATTCTTGATCAGGATCACTACACTACTACCACAATTTTTATGCTAGATAAAAAATTTTAACTGAAACGTAATGTTCTGATCAAACCTATCGATTGACCCAAAAAAAAGTTTACCACGCCCACCCTAACGCCCATAAACCGCCCACAAAATTCAAAAAATCGTAAATATGAACGTTGATATCTCGGAAACTATAAAAGATAGAGATTTGGGATTTCAGATTTAGATTCCGTAGCCTTATACGCAGCGCAAGTTTGTTACACGAACATGCCACGCCCACTCTAACGCCCACAAACCGCGAAAACCTGTGATGCCCACAATTTTTATGCTAGATAAGAAATTTTAACTGAAATGTATTGGTCTCGTCAATACCTATCGATTGGTCCAAAAAAAAATTTGCCACGCCCACTCTAACTCCCATAACGCTTAAATCTGTATACCGCCGGTAGGTGGCGCATTTTAATCTCGCTTTGCTACTTGCATATCTCTATTTAGCTGAGTAACGGGTATCTGATAGTCGAGGTACTCGACTATAGCGTTCTTCCTTGCTACTATACCCGTTACTCGTAGAGTAAAAGGGTATACTAGATTCGTCGGAAAGTATGTAAAAGGCAAAAGGAAGCGTTTCCGACCCCATAAAGTATATTTATTCTTGATCAGGATCACTAGCAAAATCGTAAATATGAACGTGGATATCTCGGAAACTATCAAAGATAGAGAATTGGGATTTCAGATTTAGATTCCGTAGCCTTATACGCAGCGCAAGTACTCGACTATAGCGTTCTTCCTTGTTATTATACCCGTTACTCGTAGAGTAAAAGGGTATACTAGATTCGTCGGAAAGTATGTAACAGGCAGAAGGAAGCGTTTCCGACCCCATAAAGTATATTTATTCTTGATCAGGATCACTAGCAAAATCGTAAATATGAACGTGGATATCTCGGAAACTATCAAAGATAGAGAATTGGGATTTCAGATTTAGATTCCGTAGCCTTATACGCAGCGCAAGTACTCGACTATAGCGTTCTTCCTTGTTATTATACCCGTTACTCGTAGAGTAAAAGGGTATACTAGATTCGTCGGAAAGTATGTAACAGGCAGAAGGAAGCGTTTCCGACCCCATAAAGTATATTTATTCTTGATCAGGATCACTAGCAAAATCGTAAATATGAACGTGGATATCTCGGAAACTATCAAAGATAGAGAATTGGGATTTTAAATTTAGATTCCGTAGCCTTATACGCAGCGCAAGTTTGTTACGCGAATATGCCACGCCCACTCTAACGCCCACAAACCGCGAAAACCTGTGATGCCCACAATTTTTATGCTAGATAAGAAATTTTAACTGAAATGTATTGGTCTCGTCAATACCTATCGATTGGTCCAAAAAAAAATTTGCCACGCCCACTCTAACGCCCATAACGCTTAAATCTGTATACCGCCGGTAGGTGGCGCATTTTAATCTCGCTTTGCTACTTGCATATCTCTATTTAGCTGAGTAACGGAAAGTATGTAACAGGCAGAAGGAAGCGTTTCCGACCCCATAAAGTATATATATTCTTGATCAGGATCACTACACTACTACCACAATTTTTATGCTAGATAAAAAAATTTAACTGAAATGTAATGTTCTCATCAAACCTATCGATTGACCCAAAAAAAAGTTTACCACGCCCACCCTAACGCCCATAAACCGCCCACAAAATTCAAAAAATCGTAAATATGAACGTGGATATCTCGGAAACTATAAAAGATAGAGAATTGGGATTTCAGATTTAGATTCCGTAGCCTTATACGCAGCGCAAGTTTGTTACACGAACATGCCACGCTCACTCTAACGCCCACAAACCGCGAAAACCTGTGATGCCCACAATTTTTATGCTAGATAAGAAATTTTAACTGAAATGTATTGGTCTCGTCAATACCTATCGATTGGTCCAAAAAAAAATTTGCCACGCCCACTCTAACTCCCATAACGCTTAAATCTGTATACCGCCGGTAGGTGGCGCATTTTAATCTCGCTTTGCTACTTGCATATCTCTATTTAGCTGAGTAACGGGTATCTGATAGTCGAGGTACTCGACTATAGCGTTCTTCCTTGCTATTATACCCGTTACTCGTAGAGTAAAAGGGTATACTAGATTCGTCGGAAAGTATGTAACAGGCAGAAGGAAGCGTTTCCGACCCCATAAAGTATATTTATTCTTGATCAGGATCACTAGCAAAATCGTAAATATGAACGTGGATATCTCGGAAACTATCAAAGATAGAGAATTGGGATTTCAGATTTAGATTCCGTAGCCTTATACGCAGCGCAAGTACTCGACTATAGCGTTCTTCCTTGTTATTATACCCGTTACTCGTAGAGTAAAAGGGTATACTAGATTCGTCGGAAAGTATGTAACAGGCAGAAGGAAGCGTTTCCGACCCCATAAAGTATATATATTCTTGATCAGGATCACTACGCTACTACCACAATTTTTATGCTAGATAAAAAATTTTAACTGAAATGTAATGTTCTCATCAATACCTATCGATTGACCCCAAGAAAAAGTTTGCCACGGCCACCCTAACGCCCATAAACCGCTCACAAACTTCAAAAAATTGTAAATATGAACGTGGATATCTCGGAAATTATCATAGATAGGGAATTGGGATTTCATATTTAGATTCCGTAGCCTTATACGCAGCGCAAGATTGTTACGCGAATATGCCACGCCCACTCTAACGCCCACAAACCGCGAAAACCTGTGATGCGCACAATTTTTATGCTAGATAAACAATTTTAACTGAAATGTATTGGTCTCGTCAATACCTATCGATTGGTCCAAAAAAATTTGCCACGCCCACTCTAACGCCCATAACGCTTAAATCTGTATACAGCCGATAGGTGGCGCATTTTAATCTCGCTTTGCTACTTGCATATCTCTATTTAGCTGCGTAACGGGTATCTGATAGTCGAGGTACTCGACTATAGCGTTCTTCCTTGTTATTATACCCGTTACTCGTAGAGTAAAAGGGTATACTAGATTCGTCGGAAAGTATGTAACAGGCAGAAGGAAGCGTTTCCGACCCCATAAAGTATATATATTCTTGATCAGGATCACTAGCCGAGCCCACCCTAACGCCCATAAACCGCCCACAAACTTCAAAAAATCGTATATATGAACGTGGATATCTCGGAAACCAACAAAGATAGAGAATTGGGATTTCAGATTTAGATTCCGTAGCCTTATACGCAGCGCAAGTTTGTTACGCGAATATGCCACGCCCACTCTAACGCCCACAAACCGCGAAAACCTGTGATGCGCACAATTTTTATGCCAGATAAAAAATTAACTGAAATGTATTGGTCTCGTCAATACCTATCGATTGGTCCAAAAAAATTTGCCACGCCCACTCTAACGCCCATAACGATTAAATCTGTATACCGCCGGTAGGTGGCGCATTTTAATCTCGCTTTGCTACTTGCATATCTCTATTTAGCTGAGTAACGGGTATCTGATAGTCGAGGTACTCGACTATAGCGTTCTTCCTTGTTATTATACCCGTTACTCGTAGAGTAAAAGGGTATACTAGATTCGTCGGAATGTATGTAACAGGCAGAAGGAAGCGTTTCCGACCCCATAAAGTATATATATTCTTGATCAGGATCACTAGCCGAGCCCACCCTAACGCCCATAAACCGCCCACAAACTTCAAAAAATCGTAAATATGAACGTGGATATCTCGGAAACTATCAAAGATAGAGAATTGGGATTTCAGATTTAGATTCCGTAGCCTTATACGCAGCGCAAGTTTGTTACGCGAATATGCCACGCCCACTCTAACGCCCACAAACCGCGAAAACCTGTGATGCCCACAATTTTTATGCCAGATAAAAAATTAACTGAAATGTATTGGTCTCGTCAATACCTATCGATTGGTCCAAAAAAATTTGCCACGCCCACTCTAACGCCCATAACGATTAAATCTGTATACCGCCGGTAGGTGGCGCATTTTAATCTCGCTTTGCTACTTGCATATCTCTATTTAGCTGAGTAACGGGTATCTGATAGTCGAGGTACTCGACTATAGCGTTCTTCCTTGTTATTATACCCGTTACTCGTAGAGTAAAAGGGTATACTAGATTCGTCGGAATGTATGTAACAGGCAGAAGGAAGCGTTTCCGACCCCATAAAGTATATATATTCTTGATCAGGATCACTAGCCGAGCCCACCCTAACGCCCATAAACCGCCCACAAACTTCAAAAAATCGTAAATATGAACGTGGATATCTCGGAAACTATCAAAGATAGAGAATTGGGATTTCAGATTAAGATTCCGTAGCCTTATACGCAGCGCAAGTTTGTTACGCGTATATGCCTCGCCCACTCTAACACCCACAAAACGCGAAAACCTGTGATGCCCACAATTTTTATGCTAGATAAGAAATTTTAACTGAAATGTATTGGTCTCGTCAATACCTATCGATTGGTCCAAAAAAAAATTTGCCACGCCCACTCTAACTCCCATAACGCTTAAATCTGTATACCGCCGGTAGGTGGCGCATTTTAATCTCGCTTTGCTACTTGCATATCTCTATTTAGCTGCGTAACGGGTATCTGATAGTCGAGGTACTCGACTATAGCGTTCTTCCTTGTTATTATACCCGTTACTTGTAGAGTAAAAGGGTATACTAGATTCGTCGGAAAGTATGTAACAGGCAGAAGGAAGCGTTTCCGACCCCATAAAGTATATATATTCTTGATCAGGATCACTACGCTACTACCACAATTTTTATGCTAGATAAAAAATTTTAACTGAAATGTAATGTTCTCATCAATACCTATCGATTGACCCAAAAAAAAGTTTGGCACGCCCACCCTAACGCCCATAAACCGCTCACAAACTTCAAAAAATCGTAAATATGAACGTGGATATCTCGGAAATTACCAAAGATAGAGAATTGGGATTTCAGATTTAGATTCCGTAGCCTTATACGCAGCGCAAGTTTGTTACGCGAATATGCCACGCCCACTCTAACGCCCACAAACCGCAAAAACCTGTGATGCGCACAATTTTTATGCTAGATAAACAATTTTAACTGAAATGTATTGGTCTCGTCAATACCTATCGATCGGTCCAAAAAAAATTTGCCACGCCCACTCTAACTCCCATAACGCTTAAATCTGTATACCGCCGGTAGGTGGCGCATTTTAATCTCGCTTTGCTACTTGCATATCTCTATTTTGCTGCGTAACGGGTATCTGATAGTCGAGGTACTCGACTATAGCGTTCTTCCTTGTTATTATACCCGTTACTTGTAGAGTAAAAGGGTATACTAGATTCGTCGGAAAGTATGTAACAGGCAGAAGGAAGCGTTTCCGACCCCATAAAGTATATATATTCTTGATCAGGATCACTAGCCGAGCCCACCCTAACGCCCATAAACCGCCCACAAACTTCAAAAAATCGTAAATATGAACGTGGATATCTCGGAAACTATCAAAGATAGAGAATTGGGATTTCAGATTTAGACTCCGTAGCCTTATACGCAGCGCAAGTTTGTTACGCGAATATGCCACGCCCACTCTAACGCCCACAAATGCCAGATAAAGAATTTTAACTGAAATGTATTGGTCTCGTCAATACCTATCGATTGGTCCAAAAAAATTTGCCACGCCCACTCTTACGCCCATAACGCTTAAGTCTGTATACCGCCGATAGGTGGCGCATTTTAATCTCGCTTTGCTACTTGCATATCTCTATTTAGCTGAGTAACGGGTATCTGATAGTCGAGGTACTCGACTATAGCGTTCTTCCTTGTTATTATACCCGTTACTGGTAGAGTAAAAGGGTATACTAGATTCGTCGGAAAGTACAATATGTAACAGGCAGAAGGAAGCGTTTCCGACCCCATAATGTATATATATTCTTGATCAGGATCACTACACTACTACCACAATTTTTATGCTAGATAAAAAATTTCAACTGAAATGTAAATGGGTATACTAGATTCGACGGAAAGTATGTAACAGGCAGAAGGAAGCGTTTCCGACCCCATAAAGTATATATATTCTTGATCAGGATCACTACACTACTACCACAATTTTTATGCTAGATAAAAAATTTTAGCTGAAATGTAATGTTCTCATCAATACCTATCGATTGACCCAAAAAAAAGTTTGCCACGCCCACCCTAACGCCCATAAACCGCCCACAAACTTCAAAAAATCGTAAATATGAACGTGGATATCTCGGAAACTATTAAAGATAGAGAATTGGGATTTCAGATTTAGATTCCGTAGCCTTATACGCAGCGCAAGTTTGTTACGCGAATATGCCACGCCCACTCTAACGCCCACAAACCGCGAAAACCTGTGATGCGCACAATTTTTATGCTAGATAAACAATTTTAACTGAAATGTATTGGTCTCGTCAATACCAATCGATTGGTCCAAAAAAAATTTGCCACGCACACTCTAACGCCCATAACGTTTAAATCTGTATACCGCCGGTAGGTGGCGCATTTTAATCTCGCTTTGCTACTTGCATATCTCTATTTAGCTGAGTAACGGGTATCTGATAGTCGAGGTACTCGACTATAGCGTTCTTCCTTGTTATTATACCCGTTACTCGTAGAGTAGAAGGGTATACTAGATTCGTCGGAAAGTATGTAACAGGCAAAAGGAAGCGTTTCCGACCCCAAAAAGTATATAATTTCTTGATCAGGATCACTAGCCGAGCCCACCCTAACGCCCATAAACCGCCCACAAACTTCAAAAAAACGTAAATATGAAAGTGGATATCTCGGAAACTATCAAAGATAGAGAATTGGGATTTCAGATTTAGATTCCGTAGCCTTATACGCAGCGCAAGTTTGTTACGCGAATATGCCACGCCCACTCTAACGCCCACAAAACGCGAAAACCTGTGATGCGCACAATTTTTATGCCAGATAAAAAATTTTAAATGAACTGTATTGGTCTCGTCAATACCTATCGATTGGTCCAAAAAAATTTGCCACGCCCACTCTAACTCCCATAACGATTAAATCTGTATACCGCCGGTAGGTGGCGCATTTTAATCTCGCTTTGCTACTTGCATATCTCTATTTAGCTGAGTAACGGGTATCTGATAGTCGAGGTACTCGACTATAGCGTTCTTCCTTGTTATTATACCCGTTACTCGTAGAGTAAAAGGGTATACTAGATTCGTCGGAAAATATGTATCAGGCAGAAGGAAGCGTTTCCGACCCCATAAAGTATATATATTCTTGATCAGGATCACTAGCCGAGCCCACCCTAACGCCCATAAACCGCCCACAAACTTCAAAAAATCGTAAATATGAACGTGGATATCTCGGAAACTATCAAAGATAGAGAATTGGGATTTCAGATTTAGATTCCGTAGCCTTATACGCAGCGCAAGTTTGTTACGCGAATATGCCACGCCCACTCTAACGCCCACAAACCGCGAAAACCTGTGATGCCCACAACTTTTATGCTAGATAAGAAATATTAACTGAAATGTATTGGTCTCGTCAATACCTATCGATTGGTCCAAAAAAAAATTTGCCACGCCCACTCTAACTCCCATAACGCTTAAATCTGTATACCGCCGGTAGGTGGCGCATTTTAATCTCGCTTTGCTACTTGCATATCTCTATTTAGCTGCGTAACGGGTATCTGATAGTCGAGGTACTCGACTATAGCGTTCTTCCTTGTTATTATACCCGTTACTCGTAGAGTAAAAGGGTATACTAGATTCGTCGGAAAGTATGTAACAGGCAGAAGGAAGCGTTTCCGACCCCATAAAGTATATATATTCTTGATCAGGATCACTACGCTACTACCAAAATTTTTATGCTAGATAAAAAATTTTAACTGAAATGTAATGTTCTCATCAATACCTATCGATTGACCCAAAAAAAAGTTTGCCACGCCTACCCTAACGCCCATAAACCGCTCACAAACTTCAAAAAATCGTAAATATGAACGTGGATATCTCGGAAATTATCAAAGATAGAGAATTGGGATTTCAGATTTAGATTCCGTAGCCTTATACGCAGCGCAAGTTTGTTACGCGAATATGCCACGCCCACTCTAACGCCCACAAACCGCGAAAACCTGTGATGCGCACAATTTTTATGCTAGATAAACAATTTTAACTGAAATGTATTGGTCTCGTCAATACCTATCGATTGGTCAAAAAAAAATTTGCCACGCCCACTCTAACGCCCATAACGCTTAAATCTATATACCGCCCATAGGTGGCGCATTTTAATCTCGCTTTGCTACTTGCATATCTCTATTTAGCTGCGTAACGGGTATCTGATAGTCGATGTACTCGACTATAGCGTTCTTCCTTGTTATTATACCCGTTACTCGTAGAGTAAAAGGGTATACTAGATTCGTCGGAAAGTATGTAACAGGCAGAAGGAAGCGTTTCCGACCCCATAAAGTATATATATTCTTGATCAGGATCACTAGCCGAGCCCACCCTAACGCCCATAAACCGCCCACAAACTTCAAAAAATCGTATATATGAACGTGGATATCTCGGAAACCAACAAAGATAGAGAATTGGGATTTCAGATTTAGATTCCGTAGCCTTATACGCAGCGAAAGTTTGTTACGCGAATATGCCACGCCCACTCTAACGCCCACAAACCGCGAAAACCTGTGATGCACACAATTTTTAAGCCAGATAAAAAATTAACTGAAATGTATTGGTCTCGTCAATACCTATCGATTGGTCCAAAAAAATTTGCCACGCCCACTATAACGCCCATAACGATTAAATCTGTATACCGCCGGTAGGTGGCGCATTTTAATCTCGCTTTGCTACTTGCATATCTCTATTTAGCTGAGTAACGGGTATCTGATAGTCGAGGTACTCGACTATAGCGTTCTTCCTTGTTATTATACCCGTTACTCGTAGAGTAAAAGGGTATACTAGATTCGTCGGAATGTATGTAACAGGCAGAAGGAAGCGTTTCCGACCCCATAAAGTATATATATTCTTGATCAGGATCACTAGCCGAGCCCACCCTAACGCCCATAAACCGCCCACAAACTTCAAAAAATCGTAAATATGAACGTGGATATCTCGGAAACTATCAAAGATAGAGAATTGGGATTTCAGATTTAGATTATACGCAGCGCAAGTTTGTTACGCGAATATGCCACGCCCACTCTAACGCCCACAAACCGCGAAAACCTGTGACGCGCACAATTTTTATGCTAGATAACAAATTTTAACTGAAATGTATTGGTCTCGTCAATACCTATCAATTGGTCCAAAAAAAAATTTGCCACGCCCACTCTAACTCCCATAACGCTTAAATCTGTATACCGCCGGTAGGTGGCGCATTTTAATCTCGCTTTCCTACTTGCATATCTCTATTTAGCTGCGTAACGGGTATCTGATAGTCGAGGTACTCGACTATAGCGTTCTTCCTTGTTATTATACCCGTTACTCGTAGAGTATACTAGATTCGTCGGAAAGTATGTATGCGTTTCCGACCCCATAAAGTATATATATTCTTGATCAGGATCACTACACTACTACCACAATTTTTATGCTAGATAAAAAATTTTAACTGAAATGTAATGTTCTCATCAATACCTATCGATTGACCCAAAAAAGTTTGCCACTCCCACCCTAACGCCCATAAACCGCCCACAAACTTCAAAAAATCGTAAATATGAACGTGGATATCTCGGAAACTATCATAGATAGAGAATTGGGATTTCAGATTTAGATTCCGTAGCCTTATACGCAGCGCAAGTTTGTTACGCGAATATGCCACGCCCACTCTAACGCCCACAAACCGCGAAAACCTGTGACGCGCACAATTTTTATGCTAGATAAAAAATTTTAACTGAAATGTATTGGTCTCGTCATTACCTATCGATTGGTCCAAAAAAAAATTTGCCACGCCCACTCTAACGCCCATAACGCTTAAATCTGTATACCGCCGGTAGGTGGCGCATTTTAATCTCGCTTTGCTACTTGCATATCTCTATTTTGCTGAGTAACGGGTATCTGATAGTCGAGGTACTCGACTATAGCGGTCTTCCTTGGTATTATACCCGTTACTCGTAGAGTAAAAGGGTATACTAGATTCGTCGGAAACTATGTAACAGGCAGAAGGAAGCGTTTCCGACCCCATAAAGTATATAATTTCTTGATCAGGATCACTACACTACTACCACAATTTTTATGCTAGATAAAAAATTTTAACTTAAATGTAATCTTCTCATCAATACCTATCGATTGACCCAAAAAAAAGTTTGCCACGCCCACCCTAACGCCCATAAACCGCCCACAAACTTCAAAAAATCGTAAATATGAACGTGGATATCTCGGAAACTATCATAGATAGAGAATTGGGATTTCAGATTTAGGTTCCGTAGCCTTATACGCAGCGCAAGTTTGTTACGCGAATATGCCACGCCCACTCTAACGCCCACAAACCGCGAAAACCTGTGACGCGCACAATTTTTATGCTAGATAAAAAATTTTAACTGAAATGTATTGGTCTCGTCATTACCTATCGATTGGTCCAAAAAAAAATTTGCCACGCCCACTCTAACGCCCATAGCGCTTAAATCTGTATACCGCCGGTAGGTGGCGCATTTTAATCTCGCTTTGCTACTTGCATATCTCTATTTAGCTGAGTAACGGGTATCTGATAGTCGAGGTACTCGACTATAGCGTTCTTCCTTGGTACTATACCCGTTACTCGTAGAGTAAAAGGGTATACTAGATTCGTCGGAAAGTATGTAACAGGCAAAAGGAAGCGTTTCCGACCCCATAAAGTATATAATTTCTTGATCAGGATCACTAGCCGAGCCCACCCTAACGCCCATAAACCGCCCACAAACTTCAAAAAATCGTAAATATGAACGTGGATATCTATCAAAGAAACTATCAAAGATAGAGAATTGGGATTTCAGATTTAGATTCCGTAGCCTTATACGCAGCGCAAGTTTGTTACGCGAATATGCCACGCCCACTCTAACGCACACAAACCGCGGAAACCTGTGATGCCCACAATTTTTATGCTAGATAAGAAATTTTAACTGAAATGTATTGGTCTCGTCAATACCTATCAATTGGTCCAAAAAAAAATTTGCCACGCCCACTCTAACTCCCATAACGCTTAAATCTGTATACCGCCGGTAGGTGGCGCATTTTAATCTCGCTTTGCTACTTGCATATCTCTATTTAGCTGCGTAACGGGTATCTGATAGTCGAGGTACTCGACTATAGCGTTCTTCCTTGTTATTATACCCGTTACTCGTAGAGTAAAAGGGTATACTATATTCGTCGGAAAGTGTGTATGCGTTTCCGACCCCATAAAGTATATATATTCTTGATCAGGATCACTACACTACTACCACAATTTTTATGCTAGATACAAAATTTTAACTGAAATGTAATGTTCTCATCAATACCTATCGATTGACCCAAAAAAAAGTTTGCCACGCCCACCCTAACGCCCATAAACCGCCCACAAACTTCAAAAAATCGTAAATATGAACGTGGATATCTCGGAAACTATCATAGATAGAGAATTGGGATTTCAGAATTAGATTCCGTAGCCTTATACGCAGCGCAAGTTTGTTACGCGAATATGCCACGCCCACTCTAACGCCCACAAACCGCGAAAACCTGTGTGGGTCTCGTCAATACCTATCAATTGGTCCAAAAAAAAATTTGCCACGCCCACTCTAACTCCCATAACGCTTAAATCTGTATACCGCCGGTAGGTGGCGCATTTTAATCTCGCTTTGCTACTTGCATATCTCTATTTAGCTGCGTAACGGGTATCTGATAGTCGAGGTACTCGACTATAGCGTTCTTCCTTGTTATTATACCCGTTACTCGTAGAGTAAAAGGGTATACTAGATTCGTCGGAAAGTGTGTATGCGTTTCCGACCCCATAAAGTATATATATTCTTGATCAGGATCACTACACTACTACCACAATTTTTATGCTAGATAAAAAATTTTAACTGAAATGTAATGTTCTCATCAATACCTATCGATTGACCCAAAAAAAAGTTAGCCACGCCCACCCTAACGCCCATAAACCGCCCACAAACTTCAAAAAATCGTAAATATGAACGTGGATATCTCAGAAACTATCATAGATAGAGAATTGGGATTTCAGATTTAGATTCCGTAGCCTTATACGCAGCGCAAGTTTTTTACGCGAATATGCCACGCCCACTCTAACGCCCACAAACCGCGAAAACCTGTGACGCGCACAATAATATGCTAGATAAAAAATTTTAACTGAAATGTATTGGTCTCGTCATTACCTATCGATTGGTCCAAAAAAAAATTTGCCACGACCACTCTAACGCCCATAACGCTTAAATCTGTATACCGCCGGTAGGTAGCGCATTTTATTCTCGCTTTGCTACTTGCATACCTCTATTTAGCTGAGTAACGGGTATCTGATAGTCGAGGTACTCGACTATAGCGTTCTTCCTTGTTATTATACCCGTTACTCGTAGAGTAAAAGGGTATACTAGATTCGTCGGAAAGTATGTAACAGGCAGAAGGAAGCGTTTCCGACCCCATGAAGTATATATATTCTTGATCAGGACCATAACGCTTAAATCTGTATACCGCCGGTAGGTGGCGCATTTTAATCTCGCTTTGCTACTTGCATATCTCTATTTTGCTGAGTAACGGGTATCTGATAGTCGAGGTACTCGACTATAGCGTTCTTCCTTGGTATTATACCCGTTACTCGTAGAGTAAAAGGGTATACTAGATTCGTCGGAAAGTATGTAACAGGCAAAAGGAAGCGTTTCCGACCCCATAAAGTGTATAATTTCTTGATCAGGATCACTAGCCGAGCCCACCCTAACGCCCATAAATGCCACGCCCACTCTAACGCCCACAAACCGCGAAAACCTGTGACGCGCACAATTTTTATGCTAGATAAAAAATTTTAACTGAAATGTATTGGTCTCGTCATTACCTATCGATTGGTCCAAAAAAAAATTTTCCACGCCCACTCTAACGCCCATAACGCTTAAATCTGTATACCGCCGGTAGGTGGCGCATTTTATTCTCGCTTTGCTACTTGCATATCTCTATTTAGCTGAGTAACGGGTATCTGATAGTCGAGGTACTCGACTATAGCGTTCTTCCTTGGTATTATACCCGTTACTCGTAGAGTAAAAGGGTATACTAGATTCGTCGGAAAGTATGTAACAGGCAAAAGGAAGCGTTTCCGACCCCATAAAGTATATAATTTCTTGATCAGGATCACTAGCCGAGCCCACCCTAACGCCCATAAATGCCACGCCCACTCTAACGCCCACAAACCGCGAAAACCTGTGACGCGCACAATTTTTATGCTAGATAAAAAATTTTAACTGAAATGTATTGGTCTCGTCATTACCTATCGATTGGTCCAAAAAAAAATTTTCCACGCCCACTCTAACGCCCATAACGCTTAAATCTGTATACCGCCGGTAGGTGGCGCATTTTATTCTCGCTTTGCTACTTGCATATCTCTATTTAGCTGAGTAACGGGTATCTGATAGTCGAGGTACTCGACTATAGCGTTCTTCCTTGGTATTATACCCGTTACTCGTAGAGTAAAAGGGTATACTAGATTCGTCGGAAAGTATGTAACAGGCAAAAGGAAGCGTTTCCGACCCCATAAAGTATATAATTTCTTGATCAGGATCACTAGCCGAGCCCACCCTAACGCACATAAACCGCCCACAAACTTCAAAAAATCGTAAATATGAACGTGGATATCTCGGAAACTATCAAAGATAGAGAATTGGGATTTCAGATTTAGATTCCGTAGCCTTATACGCAGCGCAAGTTTGTTACGCGAATATGCCACGCCCACTCTAACGCTCACAAACCGCGGAAACCTGTGATGCCCACAATTGTTATGCTAGATAAGAAATTTTAACTGAAATGTATTGGTCTCGTCATTACCTATCGATTGGTCCAAAAAAAAATTTGCCACGACCACTCTAACGCCCATAACGCTTAAATCTGTATACCGCCGGTAGGTGGCGCATTTTAATCTCGCTTTGCTACTTGCATATCTCTATTTAGCTGCGTAACGGGTATCTGATAGTCGAGGTACTCGACTATAGCGTTCTTCCTTGTTATTATACCCGTTACTCGTAGAGTAAAAGGGTATACTAGATTCGTCGGAAAGTATGTAACAGGCAGAAGGAAGCGTTTCCGACCCCATAAAGTATATATATTCTTGATCAGGACCATAACGCTTAAACCTGTATACCGCCGGTAGGTGGCGCATTTTAATCTCGCTTTGCTACTTGCACATCTCTATTTTGCTGAGTAACGGGTATCTGATAGTCGAGGTACTCGACTATAGCGTTCTTCCTTGGTATTATACCCGTTACTCGTAGAGTAAAAGGGTATACTAGATTCGTCGGAAAGTATGTAACAGGCAAAAGGAAGCGTTTCCGACCCCATAAAGTATATAATTTCTTGATCAGGATCACTAGCCAAGCCCACCCTAACGCCCATAAACCGCCCACAAACTTCAAAAAATCGTAAATATTAACGTGGATATCTCGGAAACTATCAAAGATAGAGAATTGGGATTTCAGATTTAGATTCCGTAGCCTTATACGCAGCGCAAGTTTGTTACGCGAATATGCCACGCCCACTCTAACGCACACAAACCGCGGAAACCTGTGATGCCCACAATTTTTATGCTAGATAAGAAATTTTAACTGAAATGTATTGGTCCAATACCTATCAATTGGTCAAAAAAAAAAATTGCCACGCCCACTCTAACTCCCATAACGCTTAAATCTGTATACCGCCGGTAGGTGGCGCATTTTAATCTCGCTTTGCTACTTGCATATCTCTATTTAGCTGCGTAACGGGTATCTGATAGTCGAGGTACTCGACTATAGCGTTCTTCCTTGTTATTATACCCGTTACTCGTAGAGTAAAAGGGTATACTAGATTCGTCGGAAAGTGTGTATGCGTTTCCGACCCCATAAAGTATATATATTCTTGATCAGGATCACTACACTACTACCACAATTTTTATGCTAGATAAAAAATTTTAACTGAAATGTAATGTTCTCATCAATACCTATCGATTGACCCAAAAAAAAGTTTGCCACGCCCACCCTAACGCCCATAAACCGCCCACAAACTTCAAAAAATCGTAAATATGAACGTGGATATCTCAGAAACTATCATAGATAGAGAATTGGGATTTCAGATTTAGATTCCGTAGCCTTATACGCAGCGCAAGTTTGTTACGCGAATATGCCACGCCCACTCTAACGCCCACAAACCGCGAAAACCTGTGACGCGCACAATAATATGCTAGATAAAAAATTTTAACTGAAATGTATTGGTCTCGTCATTACCTATCGATTGGTCCAAAAAAAAATTTGCCACGACCACTCTAACGCCCATAACGCTTAAATCTGTATACCGCCGGTAGGTGGCGCATTTTATTCTCGCTTTGCTACTTGCATACCTCTATTTAGCTGAGTAACGGGTATCTGATAGTCGAGGTACTCGACTATAGCGGTCTTCCTTGTTATTATACCCGTTACTCGTAGAGTAAAAGGGTATACTAGATTCGTCGGAAAGTATGTAACAGGCTGAAGGAAGCGTTTCCGACCCCATAAAGTATATATATTCTTGATCAGGACCATAACGCTTAAATCTGTATACCGCCGGTAGGTGGCGCATTTTAATCTCGCTTTGCTACTTGCATATCTCTATTTTGCTGAGTAACGGGTATCTGATAGTCGAGGTACTCGACTATAGCGTTCTTCCTTGGTATTATACCCGTTACTCGTAGAGTAAAAGGGTATACTAGATTCGTCGGAAAGTATGTAACAGGCAAAAGGAAGCGTTTCCGACCCCATAAAGTATATAATTTCTTGATCAGGATCACTAGCCGAGCCCACCCTAACGCCCATAAATGCCACGCCCACTCTAACGCCCACAAACCGCGAAAACCTGTGACGCGCACAATTTTTATGCTAGATAAAAAATTTTAACTGAAATGTATTGGTCTCGTCATTACCTATCGATTGGTCCAAAAAAAAATTTTCCACGCCCACTCTAACGCCCATAACGCTTAAATCTGTATACCGCCGGTAGGTGGCGCATTTTAATCTCGCTTTGCTACTTGCATATCTCTATTTAGCAGAGTAACGGGTATCTGATAGTCGAGGTACTCGACTATAGCGTTCTTCCTTGGTATTATACCCGTTACTCGAAGAGTAAAAGGGTATTCTAGATTCGTCGGAAAGTATGTAACAGGCAAAAGGAAGCGTTTCCGACCCCATAAAGTATATAATTTCTTGATCAGGATCACTAGCCGAGCCCACCCTAACGCACATAAACCGCCCACAAACTTCAAAAAATCGTAAATATGAACGTGGATATCTCGGAAACTATCAAAGATAGAGAATTGGGATTTCAGATTTAGATTCCGTAGCCTTATACGCAGCGCAAGTTTGTTACGCGAATATGCCACGCCCACTCTAACGCTCACAAACCGCGGAAACCTGTGATGCCCACAATTGTTATGCTAGATAAGAAATTTTAACTGAAATGTATTGGTCTCGTCATTACCTATCGATTGGTCCAAAAAAAAATTTGCCACGACCACTCTAACGCCCATAACGCTTAAATCTGTATACCGCCGGTAGGTGGCGCATTTTAATCTCGCTTTGCTACTTGCATATCTCTATTTAGCTGCGTAACGGGTATCTGATAGTCGAGGTACTCGACTATAGCGTTCTTCCTTGTTATTATACCCGTTACTCGTAGAGTAAAAGGGTATACTAGATTCGTCGGAAAGTATGTAACAGGCAGAAGGAAGCGTTTCCGACCCCATAAAGTATATATATTCTTGATCAGGACCATAACGCTTAAATCTGTATACCGCCGGTAGGTGGCGCATTTTAATCTGGCTTTGCTACTTGCATATCTCTATTTTGCTGAGTAACGGGTATCTGATAGTCGAGGTACTCGACTATAGCGTTCTTCCTTGGTATTATACCCGTTACTCGTAGAGTAAAAGGGTATACTAGATTCGTCGGAAAGTATGTAACAGGCAAAAGGAAGCGTTTCCGACCCCATAAAGTATATAATTTCTTGATCAGGATCACTAGCCGAGCCCACCCTAACGCCAATAAACCGCCCACAAACTTCAAAAAATCGTAAATATGAACGTGGATATCTCGGAAACTATCAAAGATAGAGAATTGGGATTTCAGATTTAGATTCCGTAGCCTTATACGCAGCGCAAGTTTGTTACGCGAATATGCCACGCCCACTCTAACGCACACAAACCGCGGAAACCTGTGATGCCCACAATTTTTATGCTAGATAAGAAATTTTAACTGAAATGTATTGGTCCCGTCAATACCTATCAATTGGTCCAAAAAAAAATTTGCCACGCCCACCCTAACTCCCATAACGCTTAAATCTGTATACCGCCGGTAGGTGGCGCATTTTAATCTCGCTTTGCTACTTGCATATCTCTATTTAGCTGCGTAACGGGTATCTGATAGTCGAGGTACTCGACTATAGCGTTCTTCCTTGTTATTATACCCGTTACTCGTAGAGTATACTAGATTCGTCGGAAAGTATGTAAATTATGTTTTTTGCTTCGGGATATATTAAAAAAAAGCGATTTTTATTTTAATATACAGCGGAGTTTTTATTGGTAAAGTTCTTTCGAGTTAGATCCCCAATCTTAAACTGATTTTACAAAATGCATTATTCTTATAACTATGGCTTTTAGCGGTGACAGCGACGCGAGCAGCGAAAGTGGACTTTGATTGAGAATTTTGATTGGTCAATTCTGTGGCCCGATGAAACGGTTTCTAGGCTGCATCTTTTGTTTAATTAATTTGGATTGGCCAAAGCTTTTATGCTGACGAATGGGTTCTCAGGCTGGACCCTTTGTTTAAATGTTTGAATATTGTTTATGTCTACCGTCGTCGATAAAGGCGTGAGAAGTGTTTATAATTCTGGTGCTGCCGATTGAAGGCGTGGGAAAGATTTGTGTCTGAGGGGTTAAATGTTTATGTCGGATTGATTTGAATAACTGCGATAGTAGGCTCTGGACTTATGTTATTGACAATTGGAATAATGGGTATCTCGGGATATACAGGTTGTATGTTGGGTTTGGTATCCAGGGTATTTGCGTATACGTCACTCGCCCCTCCTTTAGAAGATTCAACATCCTTGTTGAATTTAAACAAAATTTCTTTTTTGTTAGCTAGGCGCCTATAGGTAAATATGATATAAGTAGTAATGCTTAAAAGTATAATTATTAATATTGTAAAACCAATCCACTTATAAATTGATTCTTGTTTTTGTTGATAGGTAATAGAGTTTTTAAGTTTTAACAATCGTATTGGTTCATATAAAGTAATATTAGTGCTGGATAATATAATTTTATATTCTTTTATGTTCTTTGATATTGTAATTTTAATATCTCTTATTTTTAAAGTACATTGACTTAATTGTATTATATTGTTACCCTGAATTGTTTTGTTGAATATTTCGCAATCTTGATTAATTTGTGTCTCTTTTAAATTATAAGTAATAATGATGTTAGGCTCAATATATTTTAAAGATTCATTTTCTGATACAAAAGTGTGTTGACATTTCGCAAATTGATTAGTAAGGATTTGAGAGATACATTGATCAGTGATAATAAATTTTTGGTCTAAAATATTTGCTAATGAATTTGGTGAATTTTCCAAGTAAAATACTTTCTTTTCGTCATTTACAAAATATTCATAATTATCATTTATATCAATTTGTCGGCCCATATTATCTGGATATTTAATAATTCTATATTTTTGTGTTTCTTTAAAAGAAGTGGGTATATGGGCTAGAATAAAAGTGTCTTTAGTTTGACTGCTTAACCAAGATGAAGTTTTGATTGAGAGTAATTTTTCTTCGTTTATGTTCTCCAACTCTTCATGTTTTAGTATTTTAGGATTAAATATTCCAACTCTTGTTAATTGTAAACTCATTTGTAAATCTTCAATGTATTCTAGGAACATATTTAAGGAATATCTAAAAATGTGCAAAGCTTTTTCTTCTTGTTTATCTTTTACGAGTTTGCTTATATCTTTTGATTGTTCATTTATTATTTGAATTATTTCATTAAATTCCTTGTTTTCAATTAACATTTCTTGTAAGTTTTGTAGTTTATCTTCCAACTCTTTTTTATCATCTTCAGTTAATGTTCCAAATAGATACTTGTGAGCTGTCCCTAAAAAGTTAATTAATCCCCGTTTTTGTCTCGATGATGAAGTAATTCCCTTGATTTCATGTTTTAATTGTTTCAATGTTAATGCAATGTCCGGTACCTTTTTAAATTGGTTTTCGTATTTTATAAATTCCTGATATGTTTCAAATATTTTAGTTTGATTTATTTTAATCATATGATGTTCATACTTTAGAGGTATTTTTATAGTCCCTGTGTTCAGAAGTAAATAACCGTTGTTCGAAGTAATGGGTGTAATGCTAATTTGTTGAGCTGTTGTCAATGGTATTTTCGTCCATGTCACTATCATGATCATTTTCATTATCAGAATCAGTACTGTCAGTTTCCCTGGAATGAGGAGAGAGATTTTGTATTTTAGCTTTTTTAAATTTACTTATGTGTTTTACTACTTTATGACCCCTATTAGTTTCTTGCCAGTGCTTTTCGTCTTTTTGTTCTAACGCTCCTGTCTTTTTGAATGGGTTTACTAATTTAGCTTTACGTTTCATTTCTTTTTCAACTTTAGTGTATTCCAGATCTACTTCATGTTCCTCGCGGTCTTTATTAGGTTTATCTATCTTATGTTCTTTTTGTTTTTGCATATTTTTGCTTGGTTTTATTCCATAAAGAAATACTTCAGCAGGAGTTTTACCTGTGGCATCGTGGGTTATTTCATGATTATAAACATATGTTGACTTTTCTATGTTCATTAACTTATCTTCAGCGTCCGTAAGTGTATTAATAATTCTAAGTTTTTCATTGATTGTTTTATGTACCCTTTCTATATCGGCTATACCGTTCTTGCTAGTTGTAATTTCAATGTTAATATTTTCTTTTTGTAACCAATTTTGTAATGATTTAGATACTAAGCCAGGATCTTGATCCATTTTAATTGTTTTCGGTTTACCTATCATAATAAAGATTTTAAGAAGAGCTTTTTTACTTTCAATTCAATCTGTGGTTTTTGTTTCAATAATAGAAATGAATTTTGAATGAATGTCGATGCATGTTAAAAATTTACGTTGGTCAATAAAGTAATAGTCTATAACATATTTATCGCGAATATTTTTGGTTTCTGGAGTTTTTTCAAACGGAAGAGCAACTTTCCTGTGCTCTGCTTTGCATAAATTACAAATTTCACATTTATTAATAATGTTTTGAATAAGTTTTTGTGCGTCTGGGAAGTAGTATTTCATTTTAAAAGTGTCATAAGTCTTTTTAATTCCTTGGTGTATTGTTTTCTCATGTATTTCTAATATTTTTTCATGAAAGTCTGCATATGTGGGCAAGTTGGGAAGTGCTACTGAAGTTTTCATTAATTTCGTTCCAGTATTTGGTTTAATTAATTTCATATAGGCTCGTTGAAAAATTGCAAAATCTTCGTCATTATTAATGTACATAACAAAATTGTGTCCACATATAAATTTTATAATTATGTCTTTTGATTCCTTTTTTGTAATCCTGGATAGAGCATCTGCTACATGATTCTCTTTCCCTTTAATGTACTTTATTTCATAATCAAACTCTCTAAGCTTTATTTTCCAACGTTGTAATTTCATATTAGGTTCCTTTATATTGTGTAACCAAACAAGTGGTTTATGGTCAGAACATATTTTAAAACTTCTTCCAAAGAGATAGGGGCGGAAATACTTAGTCGCCCATACGATAGCTAATAATTCCTTTTCAATAGCTGCATAATTTAACTCATGTTCATTTAAAGTTCTACTGGCAAAACAAATGGGTTTCCCTTCTTGGGATAGTACAGCACCTAATGCATAATTGCTTGCATCTGTAGTTAGATCAAACTTATTTTCAAAATCTGGATATATGAGAATTGGATCGTTACTTATTAAAGTTTTTAATTTTTCAAACGCTTCATTGTAACTAGGATCGTTTATATTTATTTTTGCTCCTTTCTTTAAGCAGAGAGTCATTGGTTTGGCAATTTTTGCGAAATCTTTTATAAATTTACGATAAAAACCACAAAGGCCTAAAAATGATTTTATTTGTTTTGGAGAGTTTGGAATTTTAAAATCTTGAATAGCTTGAATTTTATTTGGATTTGCTCTGATTCCTTCAGTTGAAATTATGTGACCTAAAAATTCAGTTTCTCGTTTCATAAACTCACATTTATCTAATTGTAGTTTGAGATTCGATCTGCGAAGACGTTCGAATACTTTTTTTAAAGATTGAATATGCTCTTGTAAAGAGGTTGAAAATATAACAATGTCGTCTAAATATACTAGACAATGGGTACCTATTATGTCGTGTAATATATTATTCGTACAACGCTGAAATGTGGCGGGTGGATTTTTAAGGCCGAAGGGCATTCTAGTATATTCATAGTGACCCTTCTTAGTGGAGAATGCAGTTTTTTGAATAGAGTCCGGGTCTATTTCAATTTGATGGAACCCTTTAGCAAGATCTAATGTTGTAAAGTATTGACATTTCCCTAACTTGTCTAATATTTCGTCCATGTTCGGAATAGGGAATTTATCATTGATAGTTATTTCATTCAGTCCTCTGTAATCAATAGCCATACGAAATTTGGGTATGCCCGATGCATCCCTTTTCTTGGGTACCATTACAATTGGACTGCAATAAGGAGATTTGGATTTTCTGATAATACCTTGTCTTATCATTTCTTCAATTTGTTTTTCTACTTCTGTATCGTAAATGTAAGGATAACTATATGGTCTCCTATAAATCGGTTCTTCATGTTTTGTTTTTATAACGTGTTTGATTTCGTTCGTGAAAGTCAAATTTTCACCTTCATGATACTGAATATCAAAATATTTTGACATTAAATAATGAAGTTCAGTTTTTTCTTCATTATTTAAGTGATCGTCTCTAATATCATTGTCAGATAAGTCCGTTTGTACGGCATAATTATATTCTTCATCATCATCATCATTTGGGTATGCCCGATGCATCCCTTTTCTTGGGTACCATTACAATTGGACTGCAATAAGGAGATTTGGATTTTCTGATAATACCTTGTCTTATCATTTCTTCAATTTGTTTTTCTACTTCTGTATCGTAAATGTAAGGATAACTATATGGTCTCCTATAAATCGGTTCTTCATGTTTTGTTTTTATAACGTGTTTGATTTCGTTCGTGAAAGTCAAATTTTCACCTTCATGATACTGAATATCAAAATATTTTGACATTAAATAATGAAGTTCAGTTTTTTCTTCATTATTTAAGTGATCGTCTCTAATATTATTGTCAGATAAGTCCGTTTGTACGGCATAATTATATTCTTCATCATCTACTACATTTGAAGCAGTTTGATTACATTTTTCCGTTATATTTACCATAGGGAATTCATAATTATGTAATTCAATGGTGTTTTCATAAAATCAATTTTTGCTGACGATTCTTTCAGAATTTGTCTTCCTGTAAGAATGTCATAGTGTTTTGAAAAGTTTTTTATAAAAAATGTTTGCTTAGATGAAAATAATTTTGGAATACTAAACTGAATATATTTATTCAAAGTTACAGATTCACCAATTGTTTCAATTTTAGTAGAATTATTTTTAATTGGGTAGTTAAAGAAGTTTTCGTTAATTAAATTTATGCTTGATCCTGTATCGATAAGACAGAGGCATGGTTTATTATCAATTTTAATTTTTATGGCTGTGGTGTTTCGTCCGAGGCTGTTGTCTGAAAATTTTCAAATGTGTCCATTGGCTCAGACTTACGTTGTTGATCTGAATCTGAAACTCGGGGACGTTTTTGGAACATTGGTACTCTGAGTACTTTGGTTACGCTGTCCTTGATTGTTTTGAAAAGTTTTAGGATAATAATTATTTCCTGAATTATTATTATTAGAATTATTGTTGTTACCCCAATTTCTATTAGAGTCGAATCTATTCTGTCTCTGCTGGTTGTTGTTATATTTGTTTTGATAATTGTTATTTTGGAATCTACCCCCTTGGTTATTATCTGAATGATAGTTGGGTTTTGTATTTGAGTATGATTTTGATATTTTAAAATCCTGAAATTCATCATCTTCCTGAGAGTTTTTGAACATATAAGAACGATTGTTTATGGATTTATCTTCAAAGATTCCTACAGTTTGGGCAGCTTGTTTTAATTTAAGAGGAGACGAAATATCAAATTTACTCAATGTAATAAAAGTTTTGATTGGTAATTTTTCACGAATCACTTCAGCTAATGTATCACTCAATGTCCTCGAAACTAGAACTGTGTTTGATGGATTATTGTCTAAGCTCAATTTACAACAAATTCTACTAGTCTGTTCTTCCAATTCTTCAACAAATTTTCTTAAATTATTTTTATATTTAATCTCACGTAATTCTGCTATCATTCGATGTGGAGGTGTTGCGCTGTTGAACTCGCTGATAAGTAGGGTTCTCAATTCCTTCCAGTCCTGTGGTATGTTTCTCATCAAGAGTGATCTGGCTTGTCCAACTAGGAGGTTCCTGATGGCTGCTTGGATAATTTGATTTTGGCCTTCTGATGTTGTAGGGTAATGGTAGACTAATTCATCGACTTCTTTTATAAAGAGAAACAAATATAGTGGGTCTCCGTTGAATTTATTTATCTGTTTTAGTTGCAGAAGGAAATGATTCATGGATACATCTGAGAGGGCTTGTGATGCTTTTGCTGCTGCGGCCACGGCTGCTGCTGCTGCTGATGTTGATGGCAATTCCATTTTTTAATGGTTTTATTATTTTTTTTTTAGGCGAAATTAATTAGATTTATTATCGCTGGGTTAGACACTAGAAATCCTCATTCGTGATTTAACTAATGTTGGTAAGTTCGTTTTGCGGATTCAAATGTTTTAATTTTCGCGAAGTGATTTTTTTAAGTCCTTTTTAGGTAGTCACTCGCGAGGATATTACTTGTATCCTACCGGCTGCGCCAATTATGTTTTTTGCTTCGGGATATATTAAAAAAAAGCGATTTTTATTTTAATATACAGCGGAGTTTTTATTGGTAAAGTTCTTTCAAGTTAGATCCCCAATCTTAAACTGATTTTACAAAATGCATTATTCTTATAGCTATGGCTTTTAGCGATGACAGCGACGCGAGCAGCGAAAGTGGACTTTGATTGAGAATTTTGATTGGTCAAATCTGTGGCCCGATGAAACGGTTTCTAGGCTGCATCTTTTGTTTAATTAATTTGGATTGGCCAAAGCTTTTATGCTGACGAATGGGTTCTCAGGCTGGACCCTTTGTTTAAATGTTTGAATATTGTTTATGTCTACCGTCGTCGATAAAGGCGTGAGAAGTGTTTATAATTCTGGTGCTGCCGATTGAAGGCGTGGGAAAGATTTGTGTCTGAGGGGTTAAATGTTTATGTCGGATTGATTTGAATAACTGCGATAGTAGGCTCTGGACTTATGTTATTGACAATTGGAATAATGGGTATCTCGGGATATACAGGTTGTATGTTGGGTGGCTGGATACCAACCAGGATACCAACCAGGGTATTTGCGTATACGTCACTTGTATGCGTTTCCGACCCCATAAAGTATATATATTCTTGATCAGGATCACTACACTACTACCACAATTTTTATGCTAGATAAAAAATTTTAACTGCAATGTAATGTTCTCATCAATACCTATCGATTGACCCAAAAAAGTTTGCCACTCCCACCCTAACGCCCATAAACCGCCCACAAACTTCAAAAAATCGTAAATATGAACGTGGATATCTCGGAAACTATCATAGATAGAGAATTGGGATTTCAGATTTAGATTCCGTAGCCTTATACGCAGCGCAAGTTTGTTACGCGAATATGCCACGCCCACTCTAACGCCCACAAACCGCGAAAACCTGTGACGCGAACAATTTTTATGCTAGATAAAAAATTTTAACTGAAATGTATTGGTCTCGTCATTACCTATCGATTGGTCCAAAAAAAAATTTGCCACGCCCACTCTAACGCCCATAACGCTTAAATCTGTATCCCGCCGGTAGGTGGCGCATTTTAATCTCGCTTTGCTACTTGCATATCTCTATTTAGCTGAGTAACGGGTATCTGATAGTCGAGGTACTCGACTATAGCGTTCTTCCTTGGTATTATACCCGTTACTCGTAGAGTAAAAGGGTATACTAGATTCGTCGGAAAGTATGTAACAGGCAAAAGGAAGCGTTTCCGACCCCATAAAGTATATAATTTCTTGATCAGGATCACTAGCCGAGCCCACCCTAACGCCCATAAACCGCCCACAAACTTCAAAAAATCGTAAATATGAACGTGGATATCTCGGAAACTATCAAAGATAGAGAATTGGGATTTCAGATTTAGATTCCGTAGCCTTATACGCAGCGCACGTTTGTTACGCGAACAAACCACGCCCACAAACCGCGAAAACCTGTGACGCGAACAATTTTTATGCTAGATAAAAAATTTTAACTGAAATGTATTGGTCTCGTCATTACCTATCGATTGGTCCAAAAAAAAATTTGCCACGCCCACTCTAACGCCCATAACGCTTAAATCTGTATCCCGCCGGTAGGTGGCGCATTTTAATCTCGCTTTGCTACTTGCATATCTCTTTTTAGCTGAGTAACGGGTATCTGATAGTCGAGGTACTCGACTATAGCGTTCTTCCTTGGTATTATACCCGTTACTCGTAGAGTAAAAGGGTATACTAGATTCGTCGGAAAGTATGTAACAGGCAAAAGGAAGCGTTTCCGACCCCATAAAGTATATAATTTCTTGATCAGGATCACTAGCCGAGCCCACCCTAACGCCCATAAACCGCCCACAAACTTCAAAAAATCGTAAATATGAACGTGGATATCTCGGAAACTATCAAAGATAGAGAATTGGGATTTCAGATTTACATTCCGTAGCCTTATACGCAGCGCAAGTTTGTTACGCGAATATGCCACGCCCACTCTAACGCACACAAACCGCGGAAACCTGTGATGCCCACAATTTTTATGCTAGATAAGAAATTTTAACTGAAATGTATTGGTCTCGTCAATACCTATCAATTGGTCCAAAAAAAAATTTGCCACGCCCACTCTAACTCCCATAACGCATAAATCTGTATACCGCCGGTAGGTGGCGCATTTTAATCTCGCTTTGCAACTTGCATATCTCTATTTAGCTGCGTAACGGGTATCTGATAGTCGAGGTACTCGACTATAGCGTTCTTCCTTGTTATTATACCCGTTACTCGTAGAGTATACTAGATTCGTCGGAAAGTATGTATGCGTTTCCGACCCCATAAAGTATATATATTCTTGATCAGGATCACTACACTACTACCACAATTTTTATGCTAGATAAAAAATTTTAACTGCAATGTAATGTTCTCATCAATACCTATCGATTGACCCAAAAAAGTTTGCCACTACCACCCTAACGCCCATAAACCGCCCACAAACTTCAAAAAATCGTAAATATGAACGTGGATATCTCGGAAACTATCATAGATAGAGAATTGGGATTTCAGATTTAGATTCCGTAGCCTTATACGCAGCGGAAGTTTGTTACGCGAATATGCCACGCCCACTCTAACGCTCACAAACCGCGGAAACCTGTGATGCCCACAATTGTTATGCTAGATAAGAAATTTTAACTGAAATGTATTGGTCTCGTCAATACCTATCGATTGGTCCAAAAAAAAATTTGCCACGCCCACTCTAACTCCCATAACGCTTAAATCTGTATACCGCCGGTAGGTGGCGCATTTTAGTCTCGCTTTGCTACTTGCATATCTCTATTTAGCTGCGTAACGGGTATCTGATAGTCGAGGTACTCGACTATAGCGTTCTTCCTTGTTATTATACCCGTTACTCGTAGAGTATACTAGATTCGTCGGAAAGTATGTATGCGTTTCCGACCCCATAAAGTGTATATATTCTTGATCAGGATCACTACACTACTACCGCAATTTTTATGCTAGATAAAAAATTTTAACTGCAATGTAATGTTCTCATCAATACCTATCGATTGACCCAAAAAAGTTTGCCACTCCCACCCTAACGCCCATAAAAAATCGTAAATATGAACGTGGATATCTCGGAAACTATCATAGATAGAGAATTGGGATTTCAGATTTAGATTCCGTAGCCTTATACGCAGCGCAAGTTTGTTACGCGAATATGCCACGCCCACTCTAACGCCCACAAACCGCGAAAACCTGTGACGACCACAATTTTTATGCTAGATAAGAAATTTTAACTGAAATGTATTGGTCTCGTCAATACCTATCGATTGGTCCAAAAAAAAATTTGCCACGCCCACTCTAACGCCCATAACGCTTAAATCTGTATACCGCCGATAGGTGGCGCATTTTAATAACGCTTTGCTACTTGCATATCTCTATTTAGCTGCGTAACGGGTATCTGAAAGTCGAGGTACTCGACTGCTAGATAAAAAATTTTAACTGAAATGTATTGGTCAAAAAAAAATTTGCCACGCCCACTCTAACGCCCATAACGCTTAAATCTGTATCCCGCCGGTAGGTGGCGCATTTTAATCTCGCTTTGCTACTTGCATATCTCTATTTAGCTGCGTAACGGGTATCTGAAAGTCGAGGTACTCGACTGCTAGATAAAAAATTTTAACTGAAATGTATTGGTCAAAAAAAAATTTGCCATCTCTATTTAGCTGAGTAACGGGTATCTGATAGTCGAGGTACTCGACTATAGCGTTCTTCCTTGGTATTATACCCGTTACTCGTAGAGTAAAAGGGTATACTAGATTCGTCGGAAAGTATGTAACAGGCAAAAGGAAGCGTTTCCGACCCCCCCCATTTCTTGATCAGGATCACTAGCCGAGCCCACCCTAACGCCCATAAACCGCCCACAAACTTCAAAAAATCGTAAATATGAACGTGGATATCTCGGAAACTATCAAAGATAGAGAATTGGGATTTCAGATTTAGATTCCGTAGCCTTATACGCAGCGCACGTTTGTTACGCGAATATGCCCACGCCCACAAACCGCGAAAACCTGTGACGCGAACAATTTTTATGCTAGATAAAAAATTTTAACTGAAATGTATTGGTCTCGTCATTACCTATCGATTGGTCCAAAAAAAAATTTGCCACGCCCACTCTAACGCCCATAACGCTTAAATCTGTATCCCGCCGGTAGGTGGCGCATTTTAATCTCGCTTTGCTACTTGCATATCTCTTTTTAGCTGAGTAACGGGTATCTGATAGTCGAGGTACTCGACTATAGCGTTCTTCCTTGGTATTATACCCGTTACTCGTAGAGTAAAAGGGTATACTAGATTCGTCGGAAAGTATGTAACAGGCAAAAGGAAGCGTTTCCGACCCCATAAAGTATATAATTTCTTGATCAGGATCACTAGCCGAGCCCACCCTAACGCCCATAAACCGCCCACAAACTTAAAAAAATCGTAAATATGAACGTGGATATCTCGGAAACTATCAAAGATAGAGAATTGGGATTTCAGATTTAGATTCCGTAGCCTTATACGCAGCGCAAGTTTGTTACGCGAATATGCCCACGCCCACAAACCGCGAAAACCTGTGACGCGCACAATTTTTATGCTAGATAAAAAATTTTAACTGAAATGTATTGGTCTCGTCATTACCTATCGATTGGTCCAAAAAAAAATTTGCCACGCCCACTCTAACGCCCATAACGCTTAAATCTGTATACCGCCGGTAGGTGGCGCATTTTAATCTCGCTTTGCTACTTGCATATCTCTATTTTGCTGAGTAACGGGTATCTGATAGTCGAGGTACTCGACTATAGCGTTCTTCCTTGGTATTATACCCGTTACTCGTAGAGTAAAAGGGTATACTAGATTCGTCGGAAAGTATGTAACAGGCAAAAGGAAGCGTTTCCGACCCCATAAAGTATATAATTTCTTGATCAGGATCACTAGCCGAGCCCACCCTAACGCCCATAAACCGCCCACAAACTTCAAAAAATCGTAAATATGAACGTGGATATCTCGGAAACTATCAAAGATAGAGAATTGGGATTTCAGATTTACATTCCGTAGCCTTATACGCAGCGCAAGTTTGTTACGCGAATATGCCACGCCCACTCTAACGCACACAAACCGCGGAAACCTGTGATGCCCACAATTTTTATGCTAGATAAGAAATTTTAACTGAAATGTATTGGTCTCGTCAATACCTATCGATTGGTCCAAAAAAAAATTTGCCACGCCCACTCTAACTCCCATAACGCCTAAATCTGTATACCGCCGGTAGGTGGCGCATTTTAATCTCGCTTTGCAACTTGCATATCTCTATTTAGCTGCGTAACGGGTATCTGATAGTCGAGGTACTCGACTATAGCGTTCTTCCTTGTTATTATACCCGTTACTCGTAGAGTATACTAGATTCGTCGGAAAGTATGTATGCGTTTCCGACCCCATAAAGTATATATATTCTTGATCAGGATCACTACACTACTACCACAATTTTTATGCTAGATAAAAAATTTTAACTGCAATGTAATGTTCTCATCAATACCTATCGATTGACCCAAAAAAGTTTGCCACTACCACCCTAACGCCCATAAACCGCCCACAAACTTCAAAAAATCGTAAATATGAACGTGGATATCTCGGAAACTATCATAGATAGAGAATTGGGATTTCAGATTTAGATTCCGTAGCCTTATACGCAGCGGAAGTTTGTTACGCGAATATGCCACGCCCACTCTAACGCTCACAAACCGCGGAAACCTGTGATGCCCACAATTGTTATGCTAGATAAGAAATTTTAACTGAAATGTATTGGTCTCGTCAATACCTACCGATTGGTCCAAAAAAAAATTTGCCACGCCCACTCTAACTCCCATAACGCTTAAATCTGTATACCGCCGGTAGGTGGCGCATTTTAGTCTCGCTTTGCTACTTGCATATCTCTATTTAGCTGCGTAACGGGTATCTGATAGTCGAGGTACTCGACTATAGCGTTCTTCCTTGTTATTATACCCGTTACTCGTAGAGTATACTAGATTCGTCGGAAAGTATGTATGCGTTTCCGACCCCATAAAGTGTATATATTCTTGATCAGGATCACTACACTACTACCGCAATTTTTATGCTAGATAAAAAATTTTAACTGCAATGTAATGTTCTCATCAATACCTATCGATTGACCCAAAAAAGTTTGCCACTCCCACCCTAACGCCCATAAACCGCCCACAAACTTCAAAAAATCGTAAATATGAACGTGGATATCTCGGAAACTATCATAGATAGAGAATTGGGATTTCAGATTTAGATTCCGTAGCCTTATACGCAGCGCAAGTTTGTTACGCGAATATGCCACGCCCACTCTAACGCCCACAAACCGCGAAAACCTGTGACGACCACAATTTTTATGCTAGATAAAAATTTTTAACTGAAATGTATTGGTCTCGTCATTACCTATCGATTGGTCCAAGAAAAAATTTGCCACGCCCACTCTAACGCCCATAACGCTTAAATCTGTATCCCGCCGGTAGGTGGCGCATTTTAATCTCGCTTTGCTACTTGCATATCTCTTTTTAGCTGAGTAACGGGTATCTGATAGTCGAGGTACTCGACTATAGCGTTCTTCCTTGGTATTATACCCGTTACTCGTAGAGTAAAAGGGTATACTAGATTCGTCGGAAAGTATGTAACAGGCAAAAGGAAGCGTTTCCGACGCCATAAAGTATATAATTTCTTGATCAGGATCACTAGCCGAGCCCACCCTAACGCCCATAAACCGCCCACAAACTTCAAAAAATCGTAAATATGAACGTGGATATCTCGGAAACTATCAAAGATAGAGAATTGGGATTTCAGATTTAGATTCCGTAGCCTTATACGCAGCGCAAGTTTGTTACGCGAATATGCCCACGCCCACAAACCGCGAAAACCTGTGACGCGCACAATTTTTATGCTAGATAAAAAATTTTAACTGAAATGTATTGGTCTCGTCATTACCTATCGATTGGTCCAAAAAAAAATTTGCCACGCCCACTCTAACGCCCATAACGCTTAAATCTGTATACCGCCGGTAGGTGGCGCATTTTAATCTCGCTTTGCTACTTGCATATCTCTATTTTGCTGAGTAACGGGTATCTGATAGTCGAGGTACTCGACTATAGCGTTCTTCCTTGGTATTATACCCGTTACTCGTAGAGTAAAAGGGTATACTAGATTCGTCGGAAAGTATGTAACAGGCAAAAGGAAGCGTTTCCGACCCCATAAAGTATATAATTTCTTGATCAGGATCACTAGCCGAGCCCACCCTAACGCCCATAAACCGCCCACAAACTTCAAAAAATCGTAAATATGAACGTGGAT